>NW_010393637.1:3721-17298 GCF_000710305.1 Buceros rhinoceros silvestris | reverse complement strand
GCGGGGAGGAGCGGACAGGACAGGTGACCCTGAACTGACCAACAAGGTGTTCCATCCCACAGACGTCATATTCGGTATAAAGCTGAGGGATCACAAGGGTCAGGCTCTCTTCTTCAATGGCTGGCATCTGAGGAGGACAATGTTCTGCCTTCCATCTCCATGTGCATTCCTGAACCCAGTTCCAGCATCCAGCTTCTGAATCCAGTTCCCGTCTGCCTCTGAGTGCAGTCTGGGACTTCCCCAGTATCTGTCCACAGCATCAGTGGTGACAGTGACGTGATCAGGAGGGTTGGGTTTGGTATTGGTATTTTATCTACTTCATTTTATTGTTATTATTCTTGTTAAAGAAGTTTTAGCTTTCTTTTCTAATATGTAAAACTCTCTCTTCCTTATTCTTCTTACTCTTTGGGAAGGGAGAGGAGTTACTAGAGAGCATCTGTCATTCGTCTAGTAGCCAGCCCAGCCTTAACCCATGACAACTAGAAAGGTTTAAAAAATGCGTGCCTTTAAAAAACTGTCAGAGGACTTCTGCTGGGACAGCATATTGGCACTCTGATGACAGAGAATTATTTTCCAACACTGTGGATCCTGATTGAAGGATTCTGTGATGGCTTATTTCTTGTATGTTTTGTTTTTTTAATATTGCTGAGTTTGTGAGCAGTTTGGACTTCAGAGCCACTATCTAACTTCCAAAATTTGCTTATGTGCTTTTATTATGAGATTAGCAAGAAATTTACACTTAGCTAATGATGTAACTATGCACCACAAATAATATTAAGGTAATGAATCATTAAGTTTACACTAATGTTTGTTTTCTGATACTCTTGCTATTTCATTTCTTTCACTTAATCAGAAAATAATCTGTTCAAGGCAACAAGAAATGATTGTATTTTCTAGTGGAGTAAGGAAAATGAATATCATGTTTCTCATTTTATGATTCTTGTTCAAAATCTCTTTTACATACTTGTGGCAATGGAAAATGCACAACAGTACCCGAAGCGAGAGCTGGGACTTGATGCTGTCCTCCTCCAAATAACATGTCTTAATCATCAAGTGACAGAATCAGGCTCCTTAATTATGGTCACCCATAATCTCATCCTGGGCTACAATTATGCCCGTCTGGAATAAGAAAAGCGTTCAGGCTCTGCACATGCAGTTCAATGCACTCTCAGTGACCATGAATACAAATACTCTAAGCTGAAAGAAGCTGGGGCAGAACACAGATTTTCTGTTTCTAGAGTGCCTACCTGAACAAATTTATCTGAGTGTATCAGGTTTGCGTGGCAAGGTTTTAGGAGCAGGAACCTTACAAGGGTACCTTAGGTACAAGCTTTCCCTATGTCCAATATAGCCAATGTTAGCCGGCTCCAAGATGGACCCACCACTGTCCAAGGCTGAGCCAATCAGTGACAGTGGTAACACCTCTGTGGTAACATCTAAGAAGGAGAAAAAAACCTCTGTGTAACACCAACTGCAATCAGAAGAGAGGCGAGTGAGAATATGTGAGAGGAACAACTATGCAGATGCGAAGGTCAGTGAAGAAGGAAGGGGAAGAGGTGCTCCAGGCACCACAGCAGAGATTCCCCTGCAGTCCATGGTGAAGACCATGGTGTGGAAACCTTTCCCACTGCAGTGTATGGAGGATCCCACTCCAGAGCAGGTGGATGCACCTGAAGAAGGCTGTGACCCTGTGGGAAGCCCATGCTGGAGCAGGTTTTCTGGCAGGATTTGTAACCCCGTGGGGAGACCTACACTGGAGCAATCTGCCCCTGAAGGACTGACTGCTGTGGAAAGGACCCACAGTGGAGCAGTTCATTAATAACTGCAGCCTGTGGGAAAGACTCACATTGGAGAATTTTGTGGAGAACGGTCTTCTGTGGGAGGGATCCCATGCTGGAGTAGTGGAAGAGTGCGAGAAATCCTCCCCCCTGAGAAGGATAGAGTGGCAGAAACTACATGTAATGAACTGACCATAACCCCTGTTTCCTGTCCCCCTGTACCTCTAAGGGGGAGGAGGTAGAGAAAATTGGGAGCAAAGTTGAACCTGAGAAGAAGGAAGGCGTTGAGGGCAGGTGGTTTTTTAAGAGATTTGGCTCTACTTCTTATTATCCTACTCTGATTCAATTTATAATAAATTAATTTCCCCAAGTCAAGTCTGTTTTGCTTGTGACAGTAATTGCTAAGTGATCTCCTCATCCTTATCTCAACGCAAAACCCATTCTATTTTTTCCCCCCTGTCTCGCTGAGGAGGGAGAGTGACAGAGCATCTTTGGTGAGCATCTGATGTCCAGCCAAGGTCAACCTACCACACTGAGGGTACTTGTAGCAACTGATCTAGATATTTTTAATGGTGACATTTGAAAAAGAGTCTGAATTGCCTTCTGCAGCTCTTAATTTACTTTGTCTGTTTTCCAAGCTAGCTGGACTTAAACCAAGTCTAGTTCATGCTCCACACACATTAATAAGCATATTGTAACAGGGTGAATATTGCTTACTGAGAGGCAAGATGTATTAGCTCAGACACAGAGTAAATGTGACTGCGTGACTCTTGAGCTCAGCCGTGGTTGTTGAGCTCAAATCGTGGAGAGAGAACCTTGTGTCCATCCTAACCTGTCTGTAGCTGAGACAAATGTGTCCAAAGTCTGCCTGTACTAGTCTTGGGCAGAATATGATATTCTAAAGGTCACCTCTAGAGTTCTGGGATTATATTCTTCCCTTCGTGGGAATTATTATATCCATAGCTTCACTTAAACTTTTAAAAATAGGGGATTTGGAAAGGATAAATGGGATTGATGTCAAATGGTGTGAATAATTTCACCCTAGACATACTGAGAGTTGAACTTCAAAATGAGGGGAAAAGTACTGAAATACATGAGATTTACCTACAATGTGAAAAACTGGTATGTGTAACTGACATAAGTCAGAATCACACAGAGAATTATTGTTACATAAAAATTGTCAAGATAGAAAGCGCTGTGCTGTAACCTCACACTGGAGTCCTCTTTGGGTCCAGTCATCTTCATTAACATCTTTTGGGGGTGAAACACAGAGGAGAGTAATGTAATTCAGAAAGAAAAAAAAGCTGAGCAAAAATGCAAATACTTCTGAAGTTTACTTTTGATGACAGAACTTTAGAAAAGTGTTATCTTGGTAAGCTGGAGGAATTGCTAATGTGGTTGAACCTAGATTCAATTACACTTTTACAGCATTCACTTTTCTCTTAAAGGAAACATAAACCCAGGAAAACTTCATTGCAGAATAAGTCAGGAAGCAAGGTATTATTATAAAACTTATATTCTTCTTCCCTCACTCGTATTTAATATACTTTCACTGTAATTATGATCAAGATTTCATTTTTTTAATAGCACTTCATAGTGAAGTACTATGTAGACAATGGATACCACAAAACCAAAACAAGGTTCTGAGAAAATGCTTGTAATACTCACCATTTCTAAAGCAAGCTCTTGCTTTACAATGTTGTCCTGTTTAAAACAAAACATTCCTGCACATGTAACAGTATCATAGATGTTGCCTTAAAGATAGATAGGTTTTTTTGTTGTTGTTTTCACCTTTCATACACTAAGAATTGAGGGCCAGTTTTGAGGTACTATAACTATACTGACGCCTCTAAAGCTAATCTTGCATAATTGTGTTAGAATAGCAAAATATTAGATATATTTTAATAGAAGAGTCTGATTAGCTTACAGAAATTTCATACATGTCTTTTCAAAATAGAAAAAAGATTCAATCTTCTCCACTTAGTACTGTGCTAGATAAGACTACATCTATAGCTAATAACATAACCCTTTTCATAAACCTGCAACAAAACCTTTGTATTACAAAATCAGTGGTTAGAAGTTTTTAACTATAGCATTGCAAACATTCATTTAATTTACTGCAGCAGTAAACACCTAACTGATAAAAGCTCACTGAACCCCCCCCCCAAAAAAAAAAAAAAACAAAAAAAAAGACAGCTAGACTCTGGCTTGTGTACCAAAGATA
The DNA here is from genome assembly GCF_000710305.1 of Buceros rhinoceros silvestris. NCBI lineage: Eukaryota > Metazoa > Chordata > Aves > Bucerotiformes > Bucerotidae > Buceros > Buceros rhinoceros. Next base: position 13,296 of record NW_010393637.1, on the reverse strand, counting down.
GAGAAAAAGGGACCCCCCCCCCCCAAAAAAAAAAAAAAACAACAAGAAAGACCCAGCTAAAAAGATCAGTTTGATTGGGGAAATTTGCATGTTTCGAAAAGCCAGTTGAAGGTCTTGTCCATCAATGTCTGTTTCAATTCTGAGGGCACCACTGACAGGCGACTCTGTGCTCTATTAAGAGACATTGGTGTGTGAACTGATTTGGAGGTCACCTGTCATTTTAAAAACATGATCAATACAATCCCGAAATGGTCCTCAGATTCATTTAATAAGTGAGAAAAGAATAGGTCAGTGATGCCCCAGTGAATTGCCTGTTATTTTGTGAAAGACTTTCTGGGTTTTTTTCATTGTGAATCAGCTTCTCTTTGTGCTTTTAAAAATAATGCCATTTGCATATTTTCACACTGAGGAATTCCCTAAAGGAGGTATATTAACACATCCCTTAATAAAATATGGGTGAGAGACTTCTCATATTTTCACATTCATGAACTTGTTTTTAAATTCTAAAGCAAAAACAAGCCCTTTTACTGATTGCTAAACAGTTTGTCAGTCTTACACCAGAGAAAACACCATGAAATGAATTTTAGGAGGCAATAAGGACTTAAATGGTATTTCTGATTTTACACCCAAAATCACTAACCTGTATAGGTAATAGCTGGTGTTTAAAATAAAGAAAGAAGACAACTCATGCTTGGCCTATTATCACAAACATTTTTTTTCTATTAAACATACCTAATTTTTTTTTTTTTCAGCTGAAAACTTGATTAAAGCCATTTGCAATAAAATATTTTTATTGATGTTCAGTGACAGGAGGAAACAGAAGTTGGCACAACAGTGATGAAAAGCAGCTTTCCACCTGTGATGCCAAACCATTAAGTTGGTTGGCCCAGGTATTTTTGTCTTCAAGTGGAGATTTTAACATTCTGCGTGTTCTTTTGGAAACACAGAAACTGTTTTGGGGACTACCTAAGAAAATAGCATCAGCAGGTCACCAGGCCTCACTGGGGGCTGTGTCTCAACAGGGACAGCAGCCTTGAGTGGTGGCATCAGCAGCATAAGTGGTCCTGGGTGAGGGCAAGCGAGAGTCCTCTCTTCCCACTGGCTCTGGGTGGTTCAGTAGGATCCAGGCATAAGGGAGTAAGGAACAAGAGGAGAAACCAAAGGAAGGGACAGTCCAGCCTGCGCAGCTCCAAAATGCAGAGCACCGGACTACTGGAAGATGCTTGCACTAGCTGTGCCTTGCCCCTTTCAAATATACATGAACAAAAGCTCATGTGCCCGTAATCTTGTGTTGTGGTTTAGGCTCAGCCTGTAACTAAACACCACATGGCCACTTGCTCACTCCTCTCCCCTGGTGGGATGCAGAACTAAAAATATAACAAAAAATCTCAAGTGTTTAGGCAAGAACAGGGAGGGCACGCTTACCAATTATGATCCCTGGCAAAAGCAGACTCTACTTGAGGGAAGAAACATCAATTTAATTTGAACAACAATACTAATTCACCAATGAAATCAGAGTAAGATAATGAAAAATACAATCAAAACTTAAAAACTCTTTCGTCCCCCCACTCCTCCCTTCTTCCCAGGGCCAGCTCGGCTCCCGGTTTCTCTACCTTCAACCCTCAGCAGTGCAGGGGGATGGAGAATGGAGGTTGTGGTCAATTCATCACACAGTATTTCTGCCACTCCTTCCTCCTAGGGGGAGGACTACTATCACTCTCCCTGCTCCAGTGTGGGTTCCCATGGGAGACAGTTCTCCACGAACTTCTGGAGATATTCAAAATCCACTGGGATGTGATCCTGCGCAGCCTGCTCTAGATGAACCTGCTTTAGCAGGGGAGTTGGACTAGATGATCTCGAGAGGTCGCTTCCAACCCCTACCATATGGGATTCTTTGACTCTGTGAACTTCTCCAAAGTGAGTTCTTCCCCATGGGGCGACAGCTTTTCACGAACTGCTCCAGCATGGGTCCCTTCCATGGCATGCAGTCCTTCAGGAGCAGACTGCTCCAGTGCAGGCTCTCCTCAGGGTCACAGCCTTCTTCAGATGCGGTCAACTGCTTCGATGTGGGATCCTCCATGGCCTGCAGGTGGGCATCTGGTCCTATGATAACCTCCACAGGCTGCAGGGAAGACAGCCCGCTGTCTCACCATGGGCTGCAGGGGAATCTCTTCTCCACCACAACTCCCCACTCCTTCCTCACTGACCTTGGTGTCTGCTCAGGTGTTTCTCTCACATCCCTCTCTTCTCCTCTGCTCCAGCTTGCCCAGAAGGTTTTTTTCCCCTCTTCAATATCAGCAGAAGCGCTGATTGGCTCAACCTTGGCCAGAGGCAGGTCAGTCTTACTTGGAGCCAGGGGATGCATGTAAGCAGGCATCAGACGTGCATGTACTGGAAAGGATAGCTTAGCACCCTTGTAACTTGTTGGATTCTCTTCATACTCCATAGGCTTTGCTGTTGCTTTGCTGTTCATGCAACAGCATGTAACATGAATGAGCATTTGTTCTAAATATGATCAGAAATTAAGTCTTCAATAGCTGGTAATGGAGCCACTCCTCTTCTTCATTGTTCTACCGAGTGATCTTGAATCCTTGAACATCTTTTGATCACGTGTGATGTTTCATGCCCTTTCTAGGCTTCCAGGTACACTTTGATAATTTTTAATAGGTGAAGAAGTATTTCTTCTTATGTTTCCCAGATAATCATCTACAAAGATGGTGACAGGAGCCATGGGACACTTCTCCTGGCTTATGTCTAACTATTCTCTCTTGCAGCCTATGCTCCTTTTAATGATTTCCACTTAAGCGGCAATTCAAATAAAATAAAAACAAATTCTAAAGAAAAAAATAAACCTTCATACCTACTGAAAATTCTTTTAATTTTATAAACTTTATGAAGTCTCTTATCTGTATGTTCTTGCAAGTATTTCCATTAGAAAAGAAGGCTGTGGTTGCCTTGTGAGAAGAAACCGGTGTTCTGACCCCAATACACAGGCTTCAGTACTTGAGATAGGACACGAACTGTTGCCCCATGTTGCCCCATGTGCCTTGTTACACCAAGTCTTTCAGGACCACAGACCAAGAAATATGAGGTAGACCTATGGCCAGGGACTACAGCTGTACAGTGTTGAATAAAAACAGTAACTCAAATCAAGGTGTTCTGTAGCAGACACAGTAATGCTTCTTCTTTCTTATCCATGTCAGTAAACATGTGAGTCTTCATATTGCAACCCACACAGCTGACTCACTGGTCTCATTCAAAACTGAGCCATAGTGCAAGCAGCTGCTCAGTGTTCAAAACTTTTGTCCACATGCAGCAATATCTGGTTTAGTTAGACTGTCCAATGGGGTTTAGTTAGACTATTCAATGGTAGCTGCACTTCAAAAACCTTGTATATTTAAAAAAGTTGTTTATGTGTATAAGTTTTGTTCCCTTTTACTTTCACATAAATTAACCTACTATTTTACTAGGAATAAATGAAAATCCATCTAGTTTCTTCTGAAACTACTGATACTAGTAGCAATTTCGTTTTCACAAACAGAAAAAGGAATAGAATTTGTAAACTGATAGCTCAGGTGGGAGTTTTTGATTCTTACAGCATTGGCAAGAATATATCGCTTAATGCTTGTAGATCCCTGCAGATTGTGTAGTTCTTTTTCTTTGTTTAATAGATGATAGTCAAAGCTGAAAGCTGTGCTCATTTTCTGGATAGATAGATTTCTTCCAGGTTCATCTGGAAACTTGCTTATCTTGGAAAGCATTTATCAATTTCAAGAGGTTTTCATATTGCTAAAGTAGGAATCTTTTTTCAGGTTACTAAAATGGCAGTATTCTGTTTGTTATTAAGGAAATTGATGTAATTTATACTGACATTTTTGTATTTAATACATTTCTATGTCATGAAAGTACAAGTGTTTTAACTGACAAAATAGCTGTAGACCTTCACTTTTTCTGTATAAAATAAAAATTTATAGACACATTTTCACCACAGAAGTCTTCACTTTGCAGCAAGTGGTCTTCCCAAAGAAAAAAAGCAGGACAAAAAAGAGTAAGTGTTCCCTAAAGAGGGGCAATTTGCACAGCAAAGCAATACCTCAACCTCATACCACCTACTTAAATGTACTTGAGCAAGACAGAATTCTAAAGATAAGATACACTAAAGCTGTGCAACAGCCAAAACAGCCATTCAGGCAGACAGAAGTGAGAGGGAGAAAAAGGAATAAAAAACCCTTGCTGTCCTTGTTGTTGATTTCTCTGTGGTGGTAGTTCTCGTGACTCTTAACCACGATATTAGCATCCCGAAATATTTGGGAAGACCCAGTTCTGTGATGCTCTTGCACCGATCTCTACCTTATTTTTCTCTCCTTTTCCCAATATCCCAAAAATACAACAAATTACACAGTTACTAGTGCTTTCTGGATAGCTGATGAGCTTTCCTCAGAGCACTTGAAAATCTATTCATGAATTTCTTATCCATGATTCATGGAAGTAAACTCTTGCTCAAAATCTGAATACTTTATTCATAAATAAAATGATATGAGATGGAGAGAAAATAATTTGTTTTGGTTTATTAAAACTCCAGGTGGCACAGTGTAGCCATCTACAAATGCATTTCAGAAGTCTGTCGCACAGTGTAATGTGTGCTGTACGCATGAGAGAAAGATTGTTATTCTAAAACCAGCATGTGTTGATTCAGTGTTGATTTTCTTGTGTGAAGCACTAGGGGGGTTATTATTGTTATGGAAACCTGGAGCCTCTTCAGCCAACCACAGTCCTAGCTGTGGCTGCACCTAGACTTCATCAGGATCATATAGGAGTTAAGTGCATAGTGCCTCACATCCCAAGTAGCTCTTAATCAGAAGAGGATGGCTGCACCCAAACCTCATAAACAGGTAACTCGAGCTTCTCTGTGCCTAGCCATTCCTGAGGGACATCTGCTTTCATAGGCCAAAACTATGCCAGGGCATCTATCAATGATTAACAGAAGATCTATCAAAAATTTATAATTTACTGGTAATTCATGAATTACTAGTAAATACTGATAACTAGGGACAGTCCCACCCCCCATACTCAAACCCACACACCAGTTCTGCTCTCTGTATTGCTGCAAGGCAGAAGGAGCAGGACCTGCATGCACTTGCCCCCACTGAGAAGCAGAAGGCTGAGGAGCAGGAGGTTGGCTGCTCTGAAATGAGCAGAACATCTTGTGTGCCCTCCAGCCAGTGTCCCCTTCACCTCTGCATCAGAGTTGATGCATCTTGCTAGGATCTGGTAGGTCAGACACTCCCTGGGGGAAGGTGAGAGCCCCTTTAGCCCAGGTTCTTAACAGGTAAAAGCGATGCTCAGTCAGTGAGATTACACCCGTGCGTGTTGCTTTCTGCTGTCTAAATAGCATACAACAGGGAGGATCTGAATAACTTCCTCAGCACAATAATATTTTCTAATAATAGTGTTGTTTTAGCTATGATAATATAAACATAAACACAAGAAAGGCTGTAGGGGGAATATCCATTATTATGCCAGCTGCTACGGTTGAAAAAAGTCACCAGAACACAGAAGCTTCCATCTATCAGTGGATTTTAGTTATTTCACAGAATCCTAGTGAATTTGGAAGTGGAAACAATGTCACCTGTCCATTATATAATATTTTCAAATTATTATAACTAATGCCAAAGGGAAATCATTCAAATTTTTTCCTCGACCAAAAAAAAAAAAAAACCAAAACCCAAAAGAAAAGCCTTTAAAATTATATTCTGTTTGAAAATCCTACTAAAACGCCCTCCCAAAAGAAACAAAGGAGAAAACACTTGTTCTGAAATAAACCAAATATGAGTAATCCCCGATTAAAATGTTTCTTTTGGTTTCTATATGAAAAAGGTCGAAAGGGCTAGTAACCAGAGGCAATACTGAAACTGGATGAAGATCTTGCAGTTACGATGTATAGTATCTCTTTCAGGGACTTCTACTGGTTTGGGTTTTTTTCCCGTCCACACTCTTTTAATATTGTGCTCACTGTAACTCTGTTCTTGACCCACTGTGTCTTTTCAAACCGTGTTGTGCTTTACACCTCATGTGCGACATCCAGCAGTATGTGAACATTTCCCAACTTCCCAAAGCAATTTCTGCTTTAAGCATATTTCCTGGACATTAATGTTATTTTACAAAACTACTTTAATATTTTGTCTTTGATTTTCAAGGTAAGGTTTGTTGTTTTTTTTTCTTTTGCATTTTTTTCTCCGTTGCTTTAAGCTCTAATGAAGTATAACCCTAGCTTTTATTTTAAATTGGAGAATTAATAGATTGGCAAAAGGATCAGAAGTACTCGTTTTATACATTTTCTAAAAACTTTCTCTTTTGTGGTGCTGACTTACTAATTAAACTGGGATTGTTCTCTACTTTTTTGGAAGATCATTTGAGGGGTACCAAGAAGCAAACAATACTAGCACAAGTAAAACGGGTCATCAGACCATTGCAAAGTCTTCCATTTGGGTTTTACTCTTATGTGTTGAACATATCTAGTGATCTGCTGAGTAACTCGTTTTTCCACTGCATTCAAAAGGAACTGAAGATGCTCCACCTTTTGCTGGATTGATCATTTCTTTGTGAGTCCCTGCCACCCTCACTGAATAATATTAATGACATTGTGGTTGGGGATTTGAACTTACATTTGCAACCATTTTCTATTAGCAAGATATTTCTAGGTCGCTTATAACTGGACGAATGTATCTATTTAGAAAAGAAAAGAAGAGTTGAGTTCCAAAGTCTATCAGCATAAGATGATTCATATACTTCCTGAATATTAACCAATGTTTCGGATAAGAGAGGATGGGCTTCAACACGCATTGGCAGCCAGACAATGAAACAAAGCAGATGTCCATGACACTTTGCATTTAACCTGGCAGTTTATGGTAGCTATCTTGCTTTTAGCAAAATAAAATAGAAATTGGCAAATGTAATTTAAATAAAAAGGAAATTAAACAAAGAGCAGCCCTGTGCATACATATGCATCTATTCCTAGGTTTGTGTAGATTATATAAAATAAATCTTTCTGTGAATATGAACCAGAGAACTCATTTTCCTCTTCGATTTGTCCAACTTCATTGTTTTGAAAACCAATAGCATTACAAATTATTTCAGACACAAGTGTCCGAGTGTATTCACGCATGATCAAACTATAGTAATATGGTGAGATTTCTTCAGGAAATATGTATTCAGGTAAATTCTGCTAGCAGTGTTTAAGAAGATTGAGTTTCATCAGAATCTCTACTAGGAATATTGTATAAACTGTTGTGACTTTCATACCTGGCATTAATGTACCTGAAAATATTATGCTTCAGGTTGAATCAGCTTCTGCTAAAAGACATCTGCAGTGCAAAAATATAACACAAATCCATACTAGATGCTTATTTTTCTCCCATTATGTAGCAATATAAAAATCCCATGGTTTTATTTGCAGTTTTTTAATTTTTAATAGGAATACAAAGGCTAATACTAATGATAGTAAAATAGGAACAAATAATATGTATGTGAGTATACTATGACACATGTTATACAGTATTGTTATTATTCCTGCACTGCATTATTAGGGCGGATTGTAGAAATGTCCTTGAGATGGCTCAAACAAGACATGATTCAATTCCAGTATTTTTTGGCATATGGGATGACATCAGCAAACAAATTCCCTAATAACGAAATAAGCATAGTCCTCCATCAGGGATATATAGCTTAGGTCTGGGAACGTAAATGTCTTTCCTTATCATATGAAGATAAATCAAAAGAAAACCCAAATCAAGCAGTAACTAGTATATTCATACCACTTTACCATAGGGATTTCACTTAGGATTGCAGCCACGTTAGGTTCTTAGACAGGCAATGGATAAAAAAAAAATCACTCTTGCCTGAAAGTTTTTTACAACATCCTAATTTGCTCTGGTCTTTACTACCTCCCATTAACTATAAATGGAACTGTAGGTAACTACATTGCCGCCTTAGGGTTCTATGCTAGGTACCACAAACTGGTGCATGAACCAGATCAGAATAGTCAAGAACATGAAATAGGTGGCATATGTTGAGATTTTCTGATAATGTGACATATATAAAGCATATATTTACATCACTTTTCAAGATCATCAAAAGCAGACAGGCAAGTAGATCAGTCAATGGGGTCACACAAGGTTTTGGCAAGTGCGAGATAACAAGCAGAGACCAGAGCAGCAGGATGACAGTGTCAACAAGAGTGAATTTAGGAATCCTGCAGTGCCAGAGCAAGTATTAAAATGGTGGAATCGACATCAATATGCAAGGAAAAAAAGCAAATATCAAAATGCTGCAGAACGTGCTTGAAAACCTAAGGAAATGTTTAGTATGATTACTTCGGTTAATTCTGAAGTGAGCTGAAGTTATAAATGTGGAGGGGACACACAGCCCACATTGATAGAAGACCATGAGCTATGCAGCAGCACAATCTGTAACAGAGGACTCCTTCACAGCTGCAGTCAGGAAGGAGCTGGCAGGAACCTTCAGAGGAGATGCCAGGAGTAACTGGAAAGCAATGACACACTGTCCTCAGTGGTCAGTAAGTGTAAATAGCAAAGGCAGCTCTTCAAGACTCGTGTTAAGGAAATAATACCTAAGACTGAGCTTCATACACAAGTGGTATATTTATAGAAATGTTTTTATCACTACAATTTGAAGACGCTATTGTGTAAATCCATTAGGCAAAGAGCGTTACTTGCACACCTACTTCAACATCCTGTTTCCTTTGTGAATTAACAGCTCTGGGATACAATGTGCAATTAAGAATTCTAGGAGTGGATTCACTCTGAGATTGTGAAGAGTTAACTCCCTCTGTTGACTTTGGGCATGATTTCTTGTTTCATTTTCCTTGTGTTGATTGGGTTGGTATTTGTTTTTTGTGCTTTCAGAAATTTTGCAATTAAAGCACGGCAATGTTTTCCCCATCCCCACTTTGCCCATCTTCCCCCACTCCCACGCCCAGCAGGAGGCTGAAGGAGAAAGCACGATTTACAGGGAACATAGGTATAAATCTTTTGCCTTTAGGGAGGTATCCTCAGGAAAAAAAGTAGATTACATAAAACTTCTACCATGAAATAAATGAGTCACCACTAAAAATAATCCGTTAAACATTTTTTTTAGAAGTTCTAGTCCGCTCTTTCCTGCTGCCAACCTCTATTTCAAATATGAACATTGGAAACAACAATAATTCAGCAGTGTTGGCTTTCCCGTAGGTACATTAATTTAGCTGATAGTAAGACATGCGCTGTCAGTAACAAAAATCTTGCCCCAAAGCTGCCCTTTTTGCCTTTGCAGAAGATTTGCATAACAATTTACTTCAGCAGTGAGCACTGCCTAAAATGCTGATCTCTGTTTCCAGTTGGCACAGTCCTTTAGTTTTGCTGCTGCTGCCAAGGCTAATACATAAGTGTCTTGATGGGTGTCTTGGTGGATTGGAAGGACCAGGGGTCCAGGCTGAGCTTGAACAAGCCCCTGGGCTATGGAGAGATGTCTCAGGAGTGGCTTGGTGCCCTCAGGGACCTCTTTTCCTTCCCTGAACC
>NW_010393637.1:0-3642 GCF_000710305.1 Buceros rhinoceros silvestris | reverse complement strand
GACGTTTTCCCCTGCCATGAACGTCCTCAGCCTTCACAGCAGTTTCCCAGCCTGGCCAAACACCTCTCGAAATTTGCCTGGTTCCTTTCAGCTGTCCTTCACCACTGCCCATTCCCTTCAACACTATGCCTGGTCTGCCACCACAGATTTGTAATTTGTGTCCAAGGAGAGGAGTGAAAATCTTATTTTGCCTTCATGTTGGGGAAAGCAAAACTTAATTTTGTCTCATGGTGCTGAAAGAAGCTTTGTACTGGCTTTCAAATTAAAAGTAATTGATCTGAATTTTGAGTAATCACTTGAAAGTTTAGTTTAAAATAAACAGTTTTCAGCAGACTAGACACAAGAGTAAAGGATGAAAGGTTAAAAAAAAAGGGGTAACTCACCTTGATTGAACAAAATATCTATAATTTTTAAATAACTTGGGTAGACTGGTTAAAGCTCTTGGGTGTTTCAGATGCCATTTGTCTATTAAATGATAAATACAAGTTTCAGGGATATTGAATTTTCTAAAGGATCATTTGTTATTTAAAAATACTTAAGCAGGATTTCCTGAAACTCTTCGCATTCTTACCAATTTCCTGGAGCAAAAATACTATACCACTGAAGGAAAATCTCACCTTCCTAAAATATATCTATGGTTTCACTTTTACAATATCCATGTTTAATGATCCTAGACTAAATTAAACATTTAATACAATCTGATCTAACCATTCTTTCAAATATTCTGCTAGTGTGGAAAGGATATTCTGGGACTGAATTCCGAAGAAAACAATAGATAAATGACACGTAATTTCAAAGGGGCAAAAACTTCCTCTGACAAGCCAGTCTTTTTGGAAGGTTGTATGACTTATTTTGTGGGAGCAAGTGTTAATTCCTCGGTGTTAACCCACAGAGTTCTCTGTTATCTCAAAAATGTTCTGTGAGATGCGAAAAAAAAGCTGAGAATTCTAGTACAGTAGGAGAACTAGCAATCTAATAATGCTGTCTTAGGTCTCTCTGATTCAGCTAAATTGAGTTAACAGCAGCTGTGAACTTTTCTGGAATTATTCTGTGCTTACTTTTATGTAATTTGGAGCAGTAATCAAACCTCAGTTGTGCAGCAGCCTGAGTGTTAGCAACACTTGAGACTACCCACCTGGTATCTTTCTGCTGCATCTGCATAAAAGGAGGTTACATCTGTTTTTTTAATGGAACTAGGGGTGAGACTTACACTATTCCATTGTTCTGCCCTTCCCATCTTTCCATGAGTGAGGAAGGTTTTCCATAATACCAAGCAAGTTTATTCTGACATCTCATTACAAATACTTCAATGTCCTTGCTTTTAAAGGTTTACTTTGCTAAGTAACCTTCTTTAGCATTGACTTATTTACAGAAATCTAACATTTTTTCCTTTAAATGTCACTAGATAACTGTCTTTTCCCACTCAATTATAACACATAATAGGTCTCTCAGTTTGTCCCCATTAACTGTCACCTGCATACTTTTCACTTTATTATTCTTCCTTAGGTCCTTGTTTCAAAATAATTTCTTTCCTGTGAGCTTAACATTATATGAGTGAATAAAGTACAACTCCTGTGGCAGGGAACTTCTGGAGGGATAACAGGGTACTGTTGTATTTCTGTATTTGCATCTCTTTTGTGTGCATGCCATGTTAATCATGTCTTTAAACAGAAATACTAGATTTTGCAAGTAATGTTCTTAAAAAGGAAAATGTCTGTACTATATAAATCAAGTTTAACTGGATGGATAAAACATAAAACAGTTATGGTGACATTCACAAAGAAAGGTTGGCTCTGTGACATTGATAAGAGATTCACCTCACCCACCTTCAGTATTCTAACATTAGTAACTTCAGTCTACACTGATAAACCATTGATGATAAAAAAAATTGTGATGGAGTTACAGGCTGAGTCATGCCACTTAACGTGCCATCTAAGGAAGCTTCCTTCTTTGCTTGTTTGTCCCGTCTTATGCTCATGGCTCATACTTAAACATGTAACTTTTATCCAGCTGAAAGTGAGCTGGAAGCTGTTCTAAATATCAGGCCTTTTATCATCTCGCTCCTTTTAAACTCATTTTAGGCACCAGGGTTCTGAATAAAATGAATGGGAGGAATTATGTCCTTTCTAGTAGATTTGCAACAGCTAGGTTGCTGCAAGATGAACTACAAATGACACCAGCAAGAACAATGAGGCAAGGGGTGTGTTTCCTAATATAGGCACCAGAACTCAAGTCACATGCATTTACTGCCAAAGCTTTCACCCCTTCAGCCAGTTTGGGGCTTCTGTTTAAAACGTGGGCAATGGCAAGGTCTTACGAGCATTACTAACAATCTTATATAAGAATGCACAGAGGGAAATGGCTCAGAGGAGCGGATGGAGAGGTTAGCAGTAAGGACAGTAAGCTACTGTAGGAAAACTTTCATTCTCCCATTGCAATATTAGGATTTTATGCAATGGATACTAGAAACAGCATCTGGGTTACGTGCCCTTTTCCCCACATGTATTTGACGTTGGAATCCAGGAAAGCATTGTGGGCAGTTGAACTAGATAATTATTGTAGGTGCCTTCCAACTGAAATATCCTATTCTATTCTATTCTATTCTATTCTATTCATGTTTATTTCTTACTACATTCTTGGATCATGTCTACGAACATGTCTATAAACATCATGTTTACAGAATTATAGAAGCAAATTTTGGAGGTTGAAAGAAACATTTAAAGACCATCCAAGCCTTTGCCATGCGCAGGGACATTTTTCACTAGATCAGGTTGCTCAAATCCCCACTCAATCTGATCTTGAGTACTTCCAGTGTTGGGACATCCACAATTTCTCTGGGCACCCTGTTCCACTGTCCTACCACTATCATAGTAAAAAAAAAATCATCTTTCTGTCCAGTTTAAAAGATTTTAATTTATCCTCTTGCAGTTTAAAACCACTTCCTCTTGTCCTGTCACTACAAGCTTTAGTAAAAAGTCTCTCTCTGTCTTTTTTATAGGCCCCGTTTAAGTACTGAAAGGCTGCAGTAAGGTCTCCCCCAGAGACTTCTCTTCCCCAGGCTGAACAACTCCAACTCTTTCAGCCTTTCTTCATTGGAAGGTTATTCTATCCCTCTGATCATTTTTGTGGCCCTCCTCTGGATCCATTCTAAAAGGTTTATGATCTTGTACTGGGAGTGCCAGGACTAGATGCAGTAAGTATTTAAGCTCAAATAAAAACTTGGGTCCCTTGAGTCTGGTGTGACTCAATTAGCTCTTTTGGTAGGGATCCTGAGGTATGGGGTGGACTGTCTAATGTTCTGTCTTTAAATGTTGTCAGGACACAACAGTACTGGACCAGCTGGCTCTGAAAAATCAAGCTGAATTTAAAAACAGTTGCCAAAAACATTTTGTGGTGCTGAATAGTGAGAGTGCTTCCGTGATTTTTGTGCTATGAAACTTGCTTTCCCCATTCAGTGAGGCAGGAAGACAGTAGACAGACCTCAGAGCTGCATCTGGCCTGTGAACCTTAGAGGTGAAAGAGGCTCCTACGGAAGGCATGCACAAAAGCACCTGACCACTGGGTGGCGGGGTCTGGTTTCAGATCCTGACACAGATTTCAGAGATTTTCCAGTTACTGATTGTCCTGGGTTCAACATGGAGG
>NW_010393636.1:13897-17057 GCF_000710305.1 Buceros rhinoceros silvestris | reverse complement strand
AATATATTTTCTTTTTATATTTAAAAAAAAATACCCTGTGTAAATAAAGAGGGTTTTCAAATTCTTTTTAAAAAACAGTGAGAAATTATCAAGGAACTGGAATGTTATTTACTTATATTAAATCATTCTTCCCATTGGTTACCTATGCAACACGTGCACCGTCTCTCTGAATTCTTATTTGAGTATGTCCATTCTTGTCTGATGAGTGAGTTGAAATGAAAAGCCATGTGAGACTGCACAGTGAGATTTTATTATGAACTTCCCTATCATCATGAAAAATATTTTTATTCCAACTTTTTATTCTTTAAAAAGTTGCTAAGTTTGAGTTATGCAAACACTGGTAAAATTTACAAATTCAAAAAATTGTTCAAGTCAACATCATCACATTGGAGAAAACTCTAAAGAACCAAACATTTAATATGAAGATTTAAAATGTATAAATACTTCTTTTATTTAAACAGTATCCCATTTAAACATTTACTTATTTTATTAAATAAATGAAAGAGTATAAAAAATACATCTCAAATGAAGCTAAATGCTTCACTTCTATCAAAATGATATTTTTAATATCTCGATCAAAACTTTCATTTTGCTGAACACAACTTTTTTTAATTACAAGTTACTTAAGGAATCCTAATAACATACAGCAGATCAATCTCTAAACAACACATTCCACGCTGACTCATTAAGGTGAGTGCAATACGTCAGAAGATCTTCGTCACAGACTTTCCAAAACTTCCTCTTAGCTTACGCTAGTGCATTTTGGTGTTTAAGTTATTTTTTCCATAAAGAAGAATGTTTGAGCAATAACAAGAAGTCTGGAATTCATTCTTGCTTGTACATGAGTCTCTAGGAGCCGCCAACATCCACATTTACTCACAGAATCTGAATGGGAAAAGCAGCTGCAACTTAAATTTATGTGATAAATAACAGTCTTACGAAACTCAACACTTCAAAGTGGGATCAAAATATTGGTTTGCAAATCCAGCTCCACTGTGCAAATCTAGTTTCTTCTTTTCTGTTGTTTTCATTGCCATCTTTAGAACATCTTTCAGTAGTAGAGAGAGATTCAAAATTGGGAGTCTATATGTTTGGTGGAAACAGTGAAATGAATAGGCACTGCTGTAGCTCCAGCTCTTACACAATTTAGAAGGAGTCCATATAAGAATCTGTAAATTTATACATAAGGGGATTTACTTTATTATTTCTTTGTAACTCGGGTCTTCATTTCAACCTGTAGAAAGCACATAATGATTTGGTAACTTTTTACAGTTTGCACAGATGCAATGGACCACAAATTAAAGGAATGTGAAGGATTAGTTTTAAAACATCTGTGTAAAAGTAAACACTTTAAAGACTTTTGCTGTGTATACCTAATTCAAACATATCTGTCTGTTGGTGCCTTCAACTCTGGATACTCATAATTAAAGGAATGTGAAGGATTAGTTTTAAAACATCTGTGTAAAAGTAAACACTTTAAAGACTTTTGCTGTGTATACCTAATTCAAACATATCTGTCTGTTGGTGCCTTCAACTCTGGATACTCATAGCACGTCAGTTTATGTTTTAAGCTCATATGGTCTATGTTGACTTTTCTCCAAAAAGAACACGCGCTCTAGAGCTGCATAGGAATTTACAAATAACTGAGCCTCTCTGATCAGAAAGGTTAAACAAATATATTGATGAAGGCAGAGGTAAGACTGTTTGCTCAAGTATTGCACACATTATGTGGTAGACAAATGGCAGAAATCCAATAGGTCTCCAGAGTTCTGTCTCTTGGACCAACAGTTCAGCCATTAAAAGTCTTCCTCTTTACATACTTGAGGCCTTTACGGATCAGAACACATTATCTTTTTGGAACAGTGTGATTTAACAGTTTGATTTCCTTTACTGAAATGGTTCGCAAATCAAGAATGATGTATGCCAGACAAATTTAATTTCCATCTATTGATAAAATAACATGTCCTTGTGCAGATTGTTGACACCTTCTCTTCTATCTTTAGCAAGGTTGTTCTGCAGAGATGGATGGAGGGTTCTATTTCCTATTGTGGTTTTCACAGTGGGATGTTATGCCCAGCATGGAGTTTGCCTAATAAACAGGTTTTATTTCATTTTGAATGCATTTCTTCAAGACCAACTAATTTGAGAGAATAGAGGAGAATGTGTTAAATATACAACGATCATCTGTCAGGAACGTTATAGGTGTAATGACCAGGCCTTAGGGTGTGGGATATAGACTAGTTGACTCTAGAGATTTCTTTAGAAGCTTATTTTTGTTATTTCCAGCTGACATCCAAAAGTATGATTTTTATTATGTTTTGGTGGGCTTGCTAAATAGTAGGTTGGATGCTTTTGGTGTAATGACATTTTTAAAGAGAGCTTCATTGCTTCCATGCTCAGCCTACCTTCCTTCTTTAAAGACAATGTTTGTATGAAGATTATAACTTGAGAAATGGCCCTGTGGTTACTCCAGCATTCATTCAGAGCATTTCCAAAATTTCTTTCTTTTAAAGCAACCTGTGAGACACTATTGCAGGTCACCTGTGGGTCTCTACTCTTCCCAGACCTTGAGAAAATCATTAATTGCATAGGATTTTCCGATGCTCAGAGACAGTATCGTAGTTAACAGGTGGCTGCTTAAAATATAACATGGCATTCTTTCCTTAAAGCTTTCTGGCTGCATCCACTATATATTCTAGGAATCAAAGGAAGCAGAATATGTGACAAACCAATTATTTTGCTTTCTTGAAATTAAGAATAAACTAAGCAGATAGAGGAGAGTACAAAACATTTTTCTGCAAATTCACTGACATTTTGTCCTGAACATTGAGATCCCAAGTCTGGTGTAGCTTATGTGAAGCTGAGTTTATTTAGTCGAATATATTAGGCTAAACTTCTTGGCACTGTTTTAGAGAACATTAGCGTTTATATACCTTCTTGCTAGGTGGACTGCTGACTGGGGATTCAGTAGTGTTGATGCCTTACTGAGTTTGCAGCTTTTGCAAAACTATTCCTTTGTTTTCAGTATTGTAACTTCTAACAAAATGTAAGTTAGAGTTATGTAAAGATTTTACTCAAGCCCTACTAAAGAGAGAGCTCAAATTCCATGCAACACAGTAAGAAGAATCTAAATATCACGAATGTTGTCAGAAGAAGCAGG
>NW_010393636.1:479-13775 GCF_000710305.1 Buceros rhinoceros silvestris | reverse complement strand
CAGGAATGCATTTCAGAAGCAAGTCCTTATTGTGTGTCGAGGCAAGCAAACTTCAGTTTTGTAGGAACAAATTTTCAGAGGAATGAGGGAATTCATAACCAAAACAAATGAGTTAATTCTCAGTCCTGTAGGGAAGGTCATAGATCTGAATAGCCGAAAAGTGCAAATGCAAGGACCTGCACATGGGTCAAGGCAATCCTTGGTATCAATACAGGCTCGGGGATGCACTAACTGAGAGTAGCCCTGCGGAGAAGGACTTGGGAGTACTGGTGGATGAAAGGTTGGACATTGGCTGGCAATGTGCACTCACAGCCCAGAAGGCCAACTGTATCCTGGGCTGCATCCAAAGAAGCATGGCCAGCAGGTCAAGGTGGGGTGATTCTCCCCCTCTACTCCACTCTGGTAACACCTCACCTGGAGTATTGTGTCCAGCTCTGGAGTCCTCAACACAAGAACATGGATTTGTTGCAGAGTCCAGTGGAGGGCCACAAAAATGATCAGAGGGATGGAACATGTTTGCTACGACAGGCTGGGAGTGTTGGGGTTGTTCAGCCTGGAGAAGAGAAGACTCCAGGAAGACTGTACTGTGACCTCTCCATACTTAAATGGGGCCTATAAGAAGGATAGGGACAGTCTTTTTAGCAGGGCTTGTTGTGACAGCCCAAGGGGTAATGTCTTTAAACTGAAAGAGAGGAGATTCAGACTCGATATAAGGAAGAAATTTTTTACAGTGAGGGTGGTAAAACCCTGGCACTGGTTTCCCAGAGAGGTGGTAGATGCCCCATCCCTGCAACTTTCAAGGTCAGGTTGGACAGGGGTCTTGGCAACCACATCTAGTTGAAGATGTCCCTGCTTACTGTAGGGGTAGTTGGTCAAGATGGCCTTTGAAGGTCCCTTCCAACCCAAAGCGTTCTACGATTCTATAATTAAGATGACTTAAATTAATTCCAAGTAACTGAGGGTATTATTGCCTTCCAAAGGATGAAGTGACATTGATGTCAACTGCTCTGCAAAGGAGCAATAGATATCATTCATCAGCAACATTTGAGCTTCAGGGACGATATCAGTACACCACGAAAGAACCACAGTGGAAAGCCTGTCTTTTATATATGTGCACCTAAGGTCCTGAGAGATGGGGCACAGGAAAGCAGAAAGACTGACTGCATGAATATATGTAAGAGAGCAGCTGGGGGGTTGAGAACTACTAAGCTCACATGGAACAGGAAAGGATTAATGCCCTCCCTGCAGAAACTTTCCAGAAATGCTGTTGCCAAGAGAGAGAGGTAGGAATGTCTGTCAACAGCTGAAGAAGCTCCTGAGGATACTTACATAATATTTTGTGGTAACCTAAATTGTTTTGCTAAGTGCATATTTTGTATGAGGAGATTACTTCAAACTGTTCAGTTTAAATATTTTCTCCCTGTTCACAGATAAAAGATTAAGAAAGCATGCTGCCAAATGCAATATTAGTGAACTTCTGAGTCTTGGCATCTTGTTTTATAAATATTCTGTAACCATAGGCAGATTGCTTCCAAGAAGTGTGCACCTAGGGCTAAAGTTTGCATTACAGAATCACAGAATCATTTATGCCAGAAGGGACCTCCTGAGATTACCTAGTCCAACCCCTCAGCTCAAACACAGTCAGCTGCAGCAAGTTGCCCAGGACCACGTCCAGTCAGTTTTTAGTATCTCCACAGACAAGACTCCATAACCTCTCTGGGCAACCTGTGCCAGTGCTTGACCACCTTCATATAAAAAAAAAAAAAAGTTTTTACATTCAGATGGAATTTCATGTGTTTGAATTTGCATCTATTGCCTCTTGTATTTTCACTGGGCACCACTGAGAAGAGTCTGGCTCTCCCATCTTCATTACCTCCTGTTAGGTATTTATGCACATTGATAACATCTCTCCCTGAGCCCTCTTTTCTCCAGGCTGAACAGTTCCAGCTCCCTCAGCCTTTCCTCAAAGGAGAGATGCTGCAGTCCCTTAACAATCTCAGCAAATCTGTGCTGGACTCACTCCAGTAAGTCCACAATTTCTTGTACTGAGGGCTCCAGAACAGGACACAGCACTCCAGATGCAGCATGCACTAGCCCACAAATAAAGGGAAAAAGTTGAAAAATAACTATAAGTAGACAGGTATGGCATCGCAACAAGAGGGCAGGGAGATGAACTAGAGTACAGTTTTTTATTAAGATGTTCTCCTGGAGAACTCTGTTCCACCTGGAAACTGTGCTTAGGTCTCTGCTGTACCTCAGGTGAAGCAGAAGAGACATTAAGGTGTGCCACATACAGTCCAAGAGCTAGCAGGTAGAAGAGCCCTTTCCTTGGGATCTTCAACCCTGCTTTCTCTGGCTTTCTCTAGTGAGGGGTGCTGTGTGATCTGAACACATGCTACACTGGGCAGTTTAGGTGGGGGATCCCTGGCCTGTGACTCCCAGCAGAGCATGTAGGATCAAGAAATCCACCCAAAAGTTTGGGTCTGTCAAGGGTGGTGCTATTCTGCCAGTACACTGACAGAATTGCAGATGTCCACGGGATTTTTAACAACAGAAAATTAAGGACATGTACAATTTGATGGCAAAGCCGTATCAATGACCATGGTGTATATACCTCAATGTCATGAACCTAAATGCCAAATTATCTCTGATATCAATCTGTTCACTAGCCAATACAGTTGCTTTAATCTTGTTTGCCTTTTTCCTCTCAGCAGTAAACAATGCATAGCCCGTTCAAGAAAAGTGGACCAGACCCTCAGGGGATGGCAAACAGCTTTGCTCAAGTCATTTAACTTTAATGTGGTTTGAACCCTGGCAAGAGTGTTTGTTCCATTATAGGAAGACTGTTGAGCTGAATGTTATGTCATTTTTAAAGGTTTGGTGGCAGAAGTATAGATTCCCCAAACAGCAGTGCAATATCGCAAGAACACTTCTTACAAAGCAATGTTCTCCATTAACTACCCTCTCCAAGGGACAGTCTCTACAGACTCATCTCTAACTACAGACACTGCAAGATGTGAGCACGGAGGACTACAAGGCTAAAGAGACAGTCTCTGACATTTATCTGCAGTGAGCCTAGTCTGGATTTACACTTCTGTGAGCGTGCAAAGAATGAATCATATATCTTGGATATCAGTGGATATTGCTGCCTTGTCCTTCTGTATACTATATTTTTAATACATATTACATTCGTTGCTTGGTTACTCTCAAACCTTCCAGTGTAGTTTTTAAAATACATTCATTGCCCTGCCCAAGCAGTTCTTCCTCAAAAAAAAAAAACAAAACAATCAAGGAAGCAGTGCTTGGCAACACAGAGCTGGATGCTGGCTGTTTCAAACACTGTGCAGAACTCACTGACTTGCCCATCACTCCCCAAGCCTTTATCTACCATACCTCCTACGTACGAATAGTCTCATGGCAGAGCTGACTCTGCCCTGTCTAATGCTGCCCCAGAATCATTCCAAAGTGTGTCTGATGAGGAAAGTCCACTTACGCCTTCAGAATTGCCAGTGTTTACATGAGTAAACACACAGATTATGGAGCAGGAGCTCTGGAATCAAGCAACGGAAGTTAGTGACAATACAACACTGACAACTGAATTTCCCTTCCATTTTCACTGTATGTTGCTGACAAGTCCCCCAAATATTAACAGATATGCAAACACATACAAATTATTCCAAAATAATAATGTGTGCAAAAGTCAGAGCTCTAAAATGGAGGAGAAATACAAATTTACTTGGTGTGAAACTGCTCTCAACAAGGATTTTCACTCGATCTGCGAGATGGAGGATAGTGGTAGCTATTTGACTGACTGACTTTCACAGGAATGGAGTGTGCTCAGGAGATGATCTGGACCAGCACCCTGGCTAATTTTCACATCCACATAGCATTGTATGAATTGCAAGCCCCGATCTGCACGCTGATCCAGTGCTTTTGGATGACTGGAACTTGAGTACTGGATTCATGTTTTTAGAGAGTTGGAAGCTTTTACAAGTGACTGAGAGGTCAAAGCACCATTTGGAACTTCATCTTTGCAGCTGAAGGGAAATAAGAGGTTTCTCAAGTGGGGAAGACACATCTTTAATGCACTCACAAAGTGCGACTTCATAAACAAGAGAATTAATTTTCTGTGAGAAACATTAGAGAGTAAAGAATTGAAGCTTTGGCTTTTTTATTGTGCACTTAGTCTTGACTGAAGTCTGGAGAGGAATAAAGAGAAATCTTACAAAGAGCAATTTGGCCTGAAAAGAGGAGGTCTATGATGTGAAAAATAAATAAATAAAATTTTAAAATCACAGCAGGGATTGTAACTAAAAAGGGAGTGTGAAACGGTGAAAGCTACATCATTTTTCTATTAAGTCTGAGAGTGATGCACTTTTTATGCTCAGGAGTTTTGAAACCAGCCAAGCCCAGATCCCTGGTGGCACAAATGGCATTTTTTCACCAGTGTGTTCTTCTACTTTGTATTCATTAAAGACAGAAAATGAACAGAATTGTCTCATTTATAACTCATGACATGTGGACACACAAGACTCTTCTACCTTATAGTCTTTGCCAGTGTAAATCAAAATCACCTTCTCCCAAGACTCTGTTTGTAAGGTTAATACCCTGGGCAGTCAAACTCCTTCTTGCTGTATGTGGACAAAGAGCAATCACTAAACCTGCACATCCTCATGTTTTGGGGTTGTTAGGACTATTTTTTTCTGAATTTTGGCACCCCTGACTCAGACAAGCAGGATCCAATCCCCTGCTCAGTCACAAATCTTGTCTACGGCCTTGGCAAGGCAATCATCTGCTGTCCCCACCCCCCTGGACCAGCCCACTCACAGCAGGATGCCTCCTGTGCTTCAGAGCCTGGGCACAGACACTCCCCACGGTCTCCCTTTGCTGCTATGTGGTGTAGGGCTTCTGTCAGTGGGAACTACACCCCCTTCACAGATCCACAGCCCTGAGAGTCATCCAAGGACACAGCAGAGGTGAGTGTGACTGAGAGCAATTTGTGTTGGATACAGTGGCAGCAAGGTAGGACAGGACAAACTGGAGAACTACAGCCCTGCTGTGAGCTCCAAGGGAAGACACACGTCACCAAATGACACAGGTTTTCTTCAGCAAGTGCCAAAATCACCACTGACATCCAGCCCCGCCTCCCTAGCTCTCCCACAGGAGAGCTCCTCACTTCTCTGTTTGCCCAGTTCTTGAGCAGAGCCCAGACCCCCATGGCCTGCCCAAGGTCCAGGTTTCCCAGTCTCTGTTAGTTCCCCAGAAGCAGTGTTCCACCCCAGCTGACTAGACACCTCAAAGGTGTCTTGCTGGCTGGGACCATAAAATAGAGATACCTAGAAGACACCGTGCGAGACAATTGTGCAAGAATACCAAAGTTATTCTTGTTTTGAAGAGCACCCTTTACCAAAGAAGTTCCTGGATAAAGAAGATGTTTAACTCCACTCATGTTAGGGAACCTGCTTCTCGGTGGTGGAGGAAATGCTCTTGCCTTGCTGGGAGCTGGCTGCAGTCATGTTCAACAGCTTTGAAGGGCAAGTACCAAACATGAGTTTAGCTGCTGTGGTCCAGGCTATGGTGCAGCTGGCTGTCAAGGAGGCTCAGGTTTCTTTGGAGCTTGACCAAAAATGTCAGAGTGGTGGCTGTGAGCAAACCTAAGAAAGCCAAGAAATTTGACGTTTCAAAGACCACTGACTGCTATAGTCATACAAGGCAGTTTTGCCTTCACTGTTTCAAGAGTAAGGCGGGCTCTGGTGTTTGGGTAGGACTAGGTAGGGAGAAAAAGGCACAGGATTTTCCTGAAGGATTGCAATGCTTTAAATTCTCACATTCTCTCATCTGCCAAAACTTTAAGTCATTCATTACTGTAGTAAGAAGAGCCATAATGGTATGAAAAGGTTTTTATTACTGCCATATTATTATTTTATTTATAATAACAATATTGAAAAATACTATTTTGAGTTTTACTATTATTTCGCTTAAGGGGAGCTGAGGCAGAAACATGAAGAACTAAATGCTTTGAGCTCCTCTGGCCCTTTGCCACTACTGAGTGAAAGACTCTGCCATATGATTGATGTTTCAGGCCATCATAAAAGGATTGGTGAGAGCTTGCTCACACACACGTGTGCACAAGGAGAAGGAACCTTTTCAACAAGCTGTCTGAATTTAGGGGGGCACATCTGACATGCAGAGCTGCAGCCCTTTCCTAGCATGGCTGTACAGCCAAGAAACAGTTGCTGAGCATCCTCTCCTGGTAGAAATGAATTACTGCTTTTCTAGGGTTCAAAGGGATTCATTCCAGCTGCATTCACTGCAACAAAGTCTTTCTCTATCACTTTACCATGCTGCAAGTGAAAATCTGAATGGATTTACAAATACGTTCTAGAAAAATCATCTGTTTAAGTTGAGTGTTAAGATCCAAGAAGGTCTTTGCATAAAATCAGGTATATGAGAAGACAAATTATCCCATTGCTTTAAACAGTCGTGACCTACAATCTGTCACACTCCACACGCTTCTGAGTACAGAATTTGAAATCCCTTTTCAAGCAAACATTTAAGGACATTCTCCCTTATTACAGAAAAAAAAAAAACCCAGAACAACAACAACAAAAAAACCGGTTAAGCATGTGAATTACTAACTTTGACTGACTTCTACTTAATTGTTCTGCCGAATCCAACCATCATGCAAGATTACTCACTATAAGCCTTGAGGACACTGAAAAGTTTGATTTTTTTTTTTAACCATGTAGAAATAATTATAGCATATAAAATACACTTTCTAAGTTACTGTCATGGAGGCACCCACAAAACTGGCAGAGTAGCCTAGCCACCCAAAATGCAGGTTTATTACATCCAAAAATTACCCATCACTCCGACAGACCAAAGTAAGTTACAAGTTCAGATGTCAAGCGGGAATATAATACCATACAAATAATGCCTAGATTTCACAAATATTCCTTTCAGAAAGATGACTCAAAATGTGCACACACTCACTCACAAAATCTGCCCCTCAAGGGTACCCGGAAAGGAGATCACGCACTCTAAAGGGGCAAGGGCTCACTCGAGGAGATATATATACATAGAAGTATTCATTCACCAAAAGGTTAATCCCGGGAAGTTTCCTTGGACTGAATCCCAAATCAAGGGGAGAGTGCCCAACTTTAGTGCAGACTTTCAGCCTGCAACTTTCAGTGCAGCCCTGCTGCCCTGAGGACTGGACTGGACTCAACCAGCACCCTGGCAGGGCTCCATTTACACCCTAGAGTCTGAACTGTGCTCATTCCCATTAGCCAGGAGCAAGCACAAGGCAAAGGCAATGTAAGGGACTGAAACAAAGTCATCAGGTTTTAATGGAAGTGAAGCCCTGATCTTTAACAGGTCTATGGCAAGTCCCTGTCATTGTCAGGTCTTTTTCTGGGCAGGTGCATCTGCCAGAGTTACATGTGGTGTAGGTAAAGCAAGTTAAGGCCAGTTCTGTACATAACATTAACGTTACCGAGTCTTTGCCAGTCTCCAAACTACCCTCTAAGCTACTGGCAGAATCCGATGTTTAGAACAACTAAACCAGCACCACAAGTGGTGTAAAAACTCCACCAAGACGGTATGGTATTATTTACCCCAGCACCACTGGAGATGCCAGCAGAAGAGAAAGCATTGTTTCAAGATGCTGACTATCAAGGTTTTTTCTACAAAATTAATGTGGGGAAAAAACCCAAGCAAACAACAAAAAGAGATCAAATCTGGCAACAATTTTGTCACAGCCACTTCACATACTGGAACACTCGGTAAATTAACACATTACGCATATCAGAGTTCACTCAGTAAACCTCACAATTAGAGAGCAGGGAGATAATAAGAGCTCCTCCATTGATTAAGAAGAGAAGAAGAAAAAAGGGAAGAAAAGAAATTCCTTGCTTGAGTTTTGGTTAGCACCTCTGAGAGCGAGTTTGATAAGCAAATATCAACTGTATTTCCAAAAGCAGCCACATCTTAGTATGACAAATAACAGTGCTCATAGGCAGTCTGCTTACGAGTTGGTGAGTTCTCTTTCGTTTCTCCCAGAGGGTGAATGAAGAGGTAAAGGTAACTGATCTTCGCTGAGGCCACAGTTTCCCATATATTTCTTCCAAGGACTCCGCTGGTTTGCCCTGCCCCAGTCAGACTTCTCTTCCACTCTTAGTTCTTTTTTCCTTAGCCGAGTCAGGACAGCTGGATCTGTAGGTGTGTGATGTCCTGAATCAGGAAAGTGATGCCGATTGAAATCCAGGAAATCATTAATGATCCAGTTTCTGTTCTAATTCACTACACATGCACAAAACCAGGTATCCCAGCACAGCTTAGGAGGCAGAGCAGGACACAGCTGCTGAAAAGAGGGGTGAAGGACAGCTTAAACCACTGTGTTACTAAAATGTAAATGCATACCAAAACAAAGACAATATAATTTCATAGCAAATACATAGACACAAGGAGTTCTTTATCTCAGGTTAAACCCATGACTCCCAGTTGTTTATTAGATGTTATATTTTCCTGGAGATAATAATTTTGTCATGAATTCCAATTATTTCAGTACCTCAATTTTATTAACAAGATTTTGCAGGCTATAGAGATGGAGAAAAACATCTGATTCTATCAGATCAGCATCCAACAAACTCATCATATTTGTCAAAAAAAAAACAAACAACCAAATCCACAACCCACGATTTTTTCAATTGCTGGGTAAAAGTGAACTACAACATTTTCCAAATGATGAACTGAAAAACTTCCAGAGAAAGCACAAACTTGCTGTAATGTTGTGTTTTTAGGGTAGTGTCTACATTTAGCCCATATCCAGGGCCAAACTACAGCAGATGCTCAATTACCCACCGACCCCTCCCTCCCCAGCCAAGAAGCAGGAGCAGGAAAAGGAGAGGGCAGCCACGGGCTGAAATGAAAACAGATTTAATTACACTAATACCAAATGCCAATATAAAGTACACAAAGTTATACTCAGCCCAGTGAATCACAATAGCTCAGTGGTCACAATAAACAGGAAAGCACTCTTCAGAAGGAAGAGGAGCCGGAGCAGGATGAGCAAGAGCCAGGAGCCCAAGCAGAAGGCCGCCCTGTCCTCAGCAAACTTCCCCCTTTGTAATGAGTAATTTAGTATTTCCTGCCAGTGTGATCCATTTGTTCTGAAGGCTTAACACCAGCATTTCATTATGAACAACTAGAAACTTCCCATCTGAAAATGAGAAAATTTTAGGAAATTATTGCTGAGCCTTTTAAAACATTTGAATTCCTGGAATATTACTATTATAGTCACAATTACAGTCCACATAAGGATGTGAGTTTGCCCAGCTAGCAGTACATATGATAACACCTAAAATTGCCATTATCGTCAACCACAGATTTTGATTGTGATTAGCCAGCACCTTCTGAGTCCTGGGACAGCAGAGCTAATGTGCTGCCCTCTACACAGACAGCGTCTATCCCACAACTGATACGTGGAACGGTGTTTGATTTATAGAAGACAATACTAGTTGCAAGTTTTTCCACAAACAAGAGCTATTCCAAAAATGCATTCCAAACAGTTTTGCCTTATAGTGATAGATGATATTTCTGTAAACATTTTGTAGAGAAATTCAGGATTTGGAAATGTCTGAGGAATATAAATTCTCGCTGCTTGGAAGCTAACACAGTGGACTTGATCTTAAACAGAAGAGTGATCTGAAGAAGGAAACAGCTTTTGGCAATGCAAACAGACTCAGTCATGTGGAAGTTCCCCTGGAGACTAACAAAATTCTGTCAAAACGCTCCCAGTCCTTTGCCTTACTCTAAGCAGGTCCTTCAATTTTCAAACAGTAAAGAATCTGAAGGAGTCTTCTCTTTCAGTTCTGCTCAGACTCTCACTCAACCCTTTCTATAAATAGGAAGGGTCACAGGCACTTCCATTTTTTTCAGTTCTGCTATACACTTCTCAAGGTTTTTCCAGCAGCTGAGAAGATGGGAGAAGGTACAAGCAGTAAAATACACTGGGGCCAACCCCTGGCTAGCTGGCCACCTGCCTCCCATGGGCAGCTGTGCAAAGTCAGAGTCCCAGCATCACAGCATGTGGCAGGAGGCTGAGCCCAGAGTGTTTATGCAATGTAGCAGTCATACAAAGTGCAGGAAGAGAATAGATTTTATGCCATTTTTTAATAAGAATAGGATAAAAACAGGATAAAATGTTTCTTCAGTTAGGATTTTACAGTAAAATCAAGGCGTACAGAACTGCTGCTTTGCTTAGCTTTCTCTGACAGTTTAGAACTTCCCTGACTCAAATCACAAACTGGCAGAAGGGAGAGGAGAGAGAGGGGAGAGGGGAGAGGGGAGAGGAGAGAGGGGAGAGGAGAGAAGAGAGAAGAGAGAAGAGAGAAAAGAGAGAGGGGAGAGGAGAGGGAGTGCTGCTGGTATGTTACACATAAGGAAAGAATCCGTGTGCTCATCAGTCCCCACTCTTGACAGACCCAGCCCAGAACCTTCTGCAGTGAATGGTCAGGGCTCGTTCCCCCAAACACTCAGAAGCTCAGAAAGGCCCCGTTTTCCTACCAACAGAGAAAGACACTGGCTGTGTTTTTATAACAAACATCTCCATCCTTCCTCAGGAGGGCTGGCTGCTTACACCCATAGCTTCCTCCTGAGCTCTGCAGTCCCTGTTCAGGCAGATGAACTTGCTTTACTGTCCTTTCCCTATATTTGCTGCAGAGTTGAGTTTTGCAAAAGCAACAAGTATTAGGACTTGTTATTCAGCAACACAGAGAGGGCTCCATTCGACCTGTTTGGAGGGCTACTTCTAAAATGTGTAGTGGAAGAAAAGAAAAAAACCCAAATTTTTCAACTCTTCAATGTTAATCTGAAAAATCAAAATCCCTTTTTTCTTTCTTCTCTTTGCATGGCAAGTTTAAATTCAAGTGATTGCCCCTAGGGTAGTGGTATTGATAAGAGTAATTCAGACAGAAGGGCATTTACTAGCAAAGCTCAGGAGTGGCAGAAATAAAAATCGTCTTTATTCATCATCTATACTGGCCTTTTCTCCATCTTCACTAGTACCTGTTAAAAACTATTCTTGGGACTTCACACTTCACAGGAAGCAGCATCAGTAACGATTCAGGACGAGGACACCAAGGAAAGATGGTTATTATGAGAACTGCATTTGAAAACATTCTCTATTAACGTCAGCGTGGGCCTTTGCGTTAAACTATATGAGAGGCTTAGGGCGATGATGTAGAGGGCATTAATGGTTAATGTAGCAGGACATGCTCCTTTGTAATTGCCTCCTGCCATTTCTGCAGTGTCTGTGAGATATTGTGAAGAGACAGGCTCCAGTTTACAATCCCATGTCAATGGATCTTCTCAAAATCGGATGTTACTTTTCTTTGTGAATGAACTGTCAAACTCCGTTGTATTACCAAATTTACCTGGAGGCGCATCACCTCCAGTAAGATAAAGGAAAAAGGGGCTACATGTTGTTATGTTACAGCTCTTAGGAAAGAACAGTAAAAATAGAAAACCATGCCCTGGGATGATACGTTTGGCTGGTGAGAACGAAATTCAGCCTCCAAGCAAGAGGATTTGTCTCCAATGGAATTGGTAGAATTGTGTGTCGTCCCTCTCCTCTGCCCACGTACATCTGCGAGTTTGCTTGTTGACCATTCTGAGGAAAGTAAGCACTCAGAGGCAGAAGTGACACGGAAAAGAACAAACACCATTACAAGGTACTGAACAGCTTTGAAATGCCAAGAGAAAACAGAACTCACGGGCATCACTGAGAGCTTCATGCTTAGGATAAATACTTTCAGTGCTCTAAATGACACTTCTGGCACTGTAAAAAGGGACAGGCCATAATGACAGCATTTTATTTTATTAATTCCAGGAAACATTCCCAATCTGTTACACATTACTGAACAGATAAATAATACCACGAAGTGTATTTATTAAAAACTTGTGTCTGTATAAAGAACCTGTTCATAAAATTGAGCACATCTATTTCCATTCTCTCACACTGAACTTTGCTTTTCTACTACCTTTCTGCCCACAGTTCCAAGTGTTTGTGCACGTCTGTCACACACATGTATATCCACACGTATCCATCCACTGCCAAGTTCCTGTGCTCTCCGGCCTTCCACCAGCTGCAGTGGGTGCAGACCTGTACAATACTAGTCGCAGCAAAACATACCACCTAGGAACACCCATGCTATGGTCTTACAAGCACGCTCGTAGCATTTCTTTTGTGGTTCAGCACACCATGCCTGCACCTTTTCCAGTCTCTCGACCTGCCATTCGGCCAAGAACTGCCTGCATGACCTGGTTTCAGCTGGAATGGAGTTAATTTTCTTCCTAGTAGCTGTGTTTTGTATTTAGGAGAATAACAGTGTTGATGACACTGTTGTTTTAGTTGTTGCTACACAGTGCTTATACTAAGACAAGGACCTCAGCTTCTCATACCACTCTGCCAGCAGAGGCTGGGAGTGATCAAGATGCTGGGCGTGCCCACAGCCAGGACAGCTGCCCCCAACTGACCAAAAGGATACTCCATACCATATGATGTCATGACTAGTATATAATCAGGGGAAGTTGGCCACGAGATATCGCAGCTCAGGGTCTGGTGAGCAATTGTATTGTGCATCTCTGGTTTTATATCTTTTAATTATTATTTTCCCTTACTTTTCTGTCTTTATCTCAACCCACTAGTTTTACTTCTTTTTTTCCAGTTCTCTCCCCCCTCCACTGTGGGTGGAGGTATTGAGCGAGTAGCTGTGTAGTGCTTCATTGTCAGCTGGGGTTAAACCATGACAGTCCATAGCGGCTCAGGTGGATTTGGATTGGCAACATACAGGTGAATTATTTACAGCTCATTGAGCCCATGACACCTGTCCTGGTTTGAGTTAGAACAGCACAAACTCTGTTCCCCTCATTTTACTTTCCAAGCTCAGTCTCTGCTAAGTGACAGCACTTTCTGAAGGTATTGGCCTTCTAGCAGTGATAATGCTTCATGTTTACAGTTACTACCAGGGGCTGGTGTGCAGAAAGACTTGCACAGGAAAGTTGTAGTACTTGCTCCTGTGCAGACCCAGGTCACTGCTCAATCCTGTGTGCCACGGTGGGGGTGCAGTAAGTGAGAAGCTGCACCTGCGGGGAGGAGCGGACAGGACAGGTGACCCTACACTGACCAACAAGGTGCTCCATCCCATAGATGTTATATTTGGTATAAAGCTGGAGGATCACAAGGTTCAAGCTCTTGCCTTCAGTGGCCAGCATCTGAGACAGATGCTGTACATT
>NW_010393636.1:0-326 GCF_000710305.1 Buceros rhinoceros silvestris | reverse complement strand
ATATACATCATATTCAATAAAGCTGAGGGATCGCGAGGGTCTTGCCCTCTTGCTCTCCTCTTCTTTAATGGCTGGTGACCGAGGAGGACTCTGTCCATTCTGCCTTCAAGCCCAATCT
Source organism: Buceros rhinoceros silvestris (assembly GCF_000710305.1). Lineage (NCBI taxonomy): Eukaryota > Metazoa > Chordata > Aves > Bucerotiformes > Bucerotidae > Buceros > Buceros rhinoceros. The sequence continues at coordinate 208 of NW_010393636.1, read as the reverse complement.
GTGCATTCCTGTTCCAGAATCCAGCTCCTGCAATGAGTCCAATCTGGGACTTCCCCAGTACCTGCCCACAGCATCAGTGGTGACAGTGATGTGATTGCCATCAGGGGTGGTTGGGCTCCATATCGCACATATATATATTATTATTATTAATTCTCATTAAAACTGGTTCAGGGTTTTTTTTCCAATCCATAAATCTCTCTCCCTTATT
>NW_010393635.1:0-3495 GCF_000710305.1 Buceros rhinoceros silvestris | reverse complement strand
ATAGATAGATAGATAGATAGACAGATATACATTCCTTCTCCCCGCCCAATCAACACCCCCGCTTAACTAAAGGATGCGCCACGTGGCTGCCCCGCGGGGTGGAGCGGGGAGGGGAAGGGCGAAGGCGGGGAAAGGAGGGGGAAGGGAGGAGAGGAGAAGGTAGGACAGTCGCCAGAGAAATTTTTTAACCTCCAGGATCCAGCCCAGGAATGAACTGCCCCAGAAAATTTTCGCAAAGAACCTGTGCCAAATCAACATCCCCACTTAAACAAAGGACGTGGCATGTGGTCACCTCTCCGACAGGGGCAGGGGGGAGGGGGCAGGGGAGGATAATCGCCAGAAAGGAGTTTTTAACCTCCAAGGTCCAGTCCAGAACAAAACTGTCCGAGCAAACTTTTACAGGAAAAAGTCTTTCCTCTCACCACTGGAAGAAGGCTCCATGGTATCTTCTCCCTGAGTGTTCATCTGTCCCTCCGCTGGACAAGGACAGCCGTGTCGGGTCCTGGCAGGACTTTTCTCACTGGCTTTGTGGGCGGCAATCCGTCTTGTGTCTCATGGTGGCAGTGGGTCTCTCGATGTGGGGATGGGGTCACTTCACATACCTCCTTTCCACCCCCTTGAGGCAAACAGGAAAGTGCTTGCAAAAGGAAAATCTTTAACTGCTACGTGGAGGCAAGCGGCGTTTCTTCTCTCTGTGTTAAAAGTCTCTCTCTCGGGTCCTTGTCACTAAATTCAAATGTGCGCACCGGGGCGTGTCGGAAAGCCCCGCTGTTTATGGGCTTATTCACGGAGGCGTGTCTGAATATCTCCACTCCCAATCAGGAAGCGAAGAGGGTTGTGATTTCTTTTCCCAAAGTCACGAGAAAAGTTTCCTGTGCTTCGGGGGAAAGGAGAAGGGGGAGAACAAAAGCTCACGCCTTGTCTGCACCATCTTAACCCATCACACCCTCAAAAAGGGGGTCCACACAAGAGACAAATTGTTGCCAGCCATGGAGATGGTTCTAAAGGTTAATCTGAGGTTTCAGAAGTCTCAAGCATAGCCTAAACTCATGCAGTTAAACAAAGGCCTTTTTAAACATTCATCCCCTTAATTTACCCCAGTCTTTATATCACAAACACAAACTAAAACAACATGGGAATGAATTACTGCTGATGTAATGGCCAGCCAGGAGACAATGTAGGGGAGAAGACCACATACAAGTGAGATTTTGAAATTAGAATCTCTTACCTCTTGTGGCAGCACTGATTTGTGTCACCCTTCCAGTTCTAGTCTGGCTGCTTCTGCCAGTGTGCAGGAATCCTACTTCTGCAACCAGGGAAATTTTTAGTATACCCCTTGAGGCAAAGTAGACACACGTTTGTACTTAAATATAATGATAAGATTTAATGAACAGTGCATTGGACAGAGTCCTAACACCATAAATGGTTCTTCAAGGAGTCTGGAAAAATGCAACACAAGCTGATTCTAATACACACTAGCACCCCTCAAATAAGCATTGGCATCAGGCTCCCTAACCTGGTCTTCAGTTCATACCTTAGCCCAGCTCTGCTTACCAAAACCAGCCCTAAGCACCTGAATTCCACAACTGTTGTTACAAGACAACCCTGCAGCATCTCTTACCTAGTCAGCTATTTTAACCCCTTCTGTAAACAGACCTTCTTGCTCTTCATGTCAGATCATTCTTCAATCACAAATTACTATTGCTGCTCAGTTAAAATTTGAATTTCGCTTTCAGCACGCTCAGTTCCAGACATTTGGAGGAGACAGTAAGATCCTGCTTATTCAGCACAACAGACATCTAAATAAAGCCTGCCAAACTCAGATGTGACTCTATGCCCTCATTGATGTAAATTCCAAAGTAGTCAGGAGAGTATTCCCAGACAGAATTTCTGGCAGTACAGCAAGGCCTTCAGAAGTGGAGACACAAAATGCAGCACAGATGAGCACAGCTGCAAACAGCTTGCCCATGGTCAGTTAAAGTGCAGACCTGGAGCTGGACAAAACTGGGTTTCGAGGTAACAAAGACATATAACACATAGGGATGGCACCAGGTAGAGTAAATTTGGGTGGAATGTGGAGCTGCAGACCAGTGGAGAAAGAGTCTCAGCAAACATACAGGAATGATCGCAAGTGGATCCTAGAGGACAAAGAAGAAATATTCTGCCTGGCAAAGGACTGCAGATGCTGACAGCTCATAATACCATCCCCCACTACCACCACCAGTATGAAACCACCAGAACACAGACGAGCAGTGGAAGGGTGGGTACAGCACCAAAGAAAGGGGTGAAATTAAGGAATGTGTTTGTGTGTGTGTTACAACTCCATAGCAGTACTGTAGTTGCACTGCTATTCCTTCCTTCCTTCATTTGTAATAATTAGAGCTGGATTAATACTGATTAGACTCTCAATATTTCAGTTATATTAAGAATAGGTTCCTAGCTGTGGGGAAATACAAGAGGTCTGTTTTTTGCATCCTACCAGTGTCTGAACTTAGTGTAGAAAGAAATTATAAACTAGTGATGGTATGACATAAATGGTATGAAATAAGGGGTGGAAGGTCCTGGTTTGATATAGAACAGAACTAATTCTGTTCAGTGATTTTACTCTTCAGCTCAGTCTCTGCTAAGTGACTGCACTTTCTGGAGTTAACAGCATATTCTTGGAGACAGTGTCTGCTTCTAGAAGTGATAATGCTGGATGTTTACAGTTAGCAGCAGGGACTGGTGTGCAGAAAGACTCTTGCTTATACTTGCTTCTACAGAGACCAAGGTCACTGCTAAATATTTTGTACCACGTTGGGGGTTCAGTAAGGTAGAGGTTGCACCTGCAGGGAGGAGCAGACACGATGGGTGACCGTAAACTAACCAACAAGGTATTCCATTCTATTCCATCCCATTCCATATACGTCAAATTCAGTATCAAGCTAAGTGATCACAAGGGTCAAGGTCCCTTCTTCACTGGGCAGTGTCTGAGGAGAACTCTGTCCATTCTGCCTTTGATCCTAATCCATGCATTCCTGAATCCAGCTCCTGAATCCAGTTCCTGTCTGCCGGAAAGTCCAGTCTGGGACTTCCCCAGTGACTGCCCACAGCATGGGTGGTGACGTAATTACCATCAAGAGGGATGGGTTAAAAAATTTTTTTTTTGTTTACTTGTACGTATTTCGTATTATTATTGTTGTTTCATTAAGACTGTTTTAGTTTTCTTTTCCAATCCATAAGTCTCTCTCCCTTATTCCCTTTCTCTTCCACTTTGGAAAAGGACAAGCGTTAACAGTCAGCATCTCTCATTTGTGTACTGACCAGCCTAGCTCTAGCCCTTGAAACACTGCTATCAATGCAGCAGCAATTCTAGCTGTCCAAGTTGATTTTCGCCCCAGAACAGCAACATACATGGAAAAAACTTTGTTACCTGTTTTATGTTCTTTTCTTTTATGTGCTTTTCAAAAAACACCAAAAAGTTAGTGTCCTGGGTTAGCTAAAACTTCCCATTTT
>NW_010393634.1:66561-68731 GCF_000710305.1 Buceros rhinoceros silvestris | reverse complement strand
AGCTTCTCCTCCCCGCAGAGCGAGGTTTCGGTTTCTTGGAGACCCTCCGTGGAGTTTGCTGGCAACGTGTGAGTATGTCGGGCGCCCCGCATTCGCCTCCTGAGATGCCTGGATGAGGGATCGCACCCCGCGGCGTGTTCGGGGCCAGGCCGGCGAGAGCAGCGGATTTTGGTTTCGTTTCGCCCCGCTGCAGGTACAGGGGAGTGGGGGTCCTGCCTGCCAGCCCCCAGGATGTCTGGGAGTGCATAAAGCCGGTGGCCGGCGGGCGCAGGACCAAGTGGGACCAAACCGTGAAGGATTTCGAGGTCATTGAAGCCATCAGCGACGTAAGTGCCTCCCAAACTGTTCTGCTGTGTTCGGTGCAGCATTGTCTTCAGAAGTATTGGGCTCTGTATAGAGCTTCCTGTTGTGGTGCCTCTTGAGACAGCCTATGTTATGTGCAGGGAGGTAAGAAGGTCTCAAGGAGTTGTACAGCCTCAGCCTCCCTCTCTGGATCAATCTGACAATATTGGGTTTGTTCTTTTTTTGTTCTTTTCCATAAATTGCGCATGTTCTCTTAATGGATTGTCTTTCTGCAAGGACCTGCTAATACAATCTTGGCTAAATACTGCACGTTTAAAATGTCTCGATGTATAACATTAAAGATTCCTGCACTACGTTGTTGATGCTGCAAATCAGGCTAAGCGTTTTTTGAACACATTGTGAGGGAAGAGAGGTTTAGAGACTACATGGACTTAGTTTAGTAGTGGAGCGTTTTTCATCAGCTGTTAATTCAGGCTTTGTCTTACACTATGGTAGCACACGATGCTCTGTGGGCTGTGCTACATGTGTCGCATTTTGCCTTTGACTGGCTGACTGACCTTGGCACTCTACACTTTACCTCAGTGTCTCTGTCGTTAAAATAGAGATGCTGCACTTGGAGCATTACAGATGAGAAGGGCTATGTATGAGCAGTTTACCTTAAAAGGACATTGAATTTAGATCCCCAAATCTGAATGGATGTTGGTGCTCGGGGCCATCCAGGATGCAAACACAACCAGTCTAAGGAATGTTTGTGGAAGTTCTGGGAAGATTATTTTCCTGGGGGTTATCATACAGGCATTTAATATTAATGATAAACTTCAACTTTGGGAATGCTGTAACGTGCCACTTGAAATTCATAGACTTTATGAGACTTGCCAGCACTTACCAATGTGGTAGAAACATCTGTTTTGGGGAGTCTGTCATAATAGAGCCCCCACAGAACGGGGATGGTAGTGGTGAAGTTTCTGTAGTGTAACAAATCTGGTTATCGAGTTGTATCCCTTGTGGTGTGATACAAACAAGTTTATCTTTGTTAGCTTTCGGGAGGGTGGAAGCATTTTAACTGTCCTATGAGCACAGATGTGCCAGATTTGCTTTTCAGCATCCCTTCCGGTGTCTGTCCTTAAACAACTTGGAAGCCATGTGTTATCGCTGGTTTTTTCCATAAACTGTCCTTCATCAAGCACTGTAGAGCCTTTTGACGGGGCTGATTTGCATTTTGTTCAACGAAGGCTGTAACAGAACACTTTGATACGGTTCAAAAAGTGTAGCTGGAAGAGTACCAGAAACTAGAGGGATTTTTTTGCAGTTCTTTTGAAAGCATCAACTGACATATCTCTTTTGTCACTTCCAGGCTGTCTCTGTATGCAGAACCACAACCCCTTCGGCTTTCATGAGAGTTATTTCACCGAGAGAATTTGTGGATGTGGTACTAATGAAGCAGTATGAAGATGGGACGATGCTGTCTGCTGGTGAGATGCTAGTGTTCTCAACGTGTTCATCTTAGGTTAGGAGATAACCAGCAGCTATTGGAAATGAAATTAAAAAATATTAACATTCTGTTTAGTAGTTGTTCTGATCTTGATCAGAAAATAAAATATTAGTAGTCTCTGTACATTGTTGTTCTCGGTGTATATAAGTCATGTTAACACTCAGATGAGTGGTTTCTTCCCTTGCTATGCTTTTGGTATTTGAATAAGTATTTAATTTACTATTAAATTCTGGGGGTTTTGTGTGTAATTGTTTTTAAGAAACCCAAGTAGTGCTGATTTTAAGGGGCTGCCACCACGTGGAAGGATGTATCTTTGTTTTTCACTTTTGTCCTGTTGTTCACCTGTTACAAGTCAGTGCTTTTATTGTCCCACTG
>NW_010393634.1:66025-66371 GCF_000710305.1 Buceros rhinoceros silvestris | reverse complement strand
TTGCCAGGAACTTGCTGTACACTTTCTAGAGTGCAGCTTCTTTGCAGACAAGTGGCATATACCCCTGTGGCATGGATTTTTGGGACCTGCATGGTCTAAGAAAAGCAATGCCCTCACACAACTGGATTCAGTGAAACTCCCTCAGAGTGTCTTGCCTGAAGTAACAATTGCTGTCTTTGATTTCCGTATTGCGTGGCTGGAGTGGTTCCTTCTAACGGTGTTTTCTGACCACTTGTACGGCCCAGCCCCACACTGAAAAGGTTATACTGCTGTTTTAAATATTTTCTTTTATTTTTCTTTTCTATTTGCTTCTCAGCTGGAGTTTTGAGAGCCAAGGACTCTTTCC
>NW_010393634.1:58979-65943 GCF_000710305.1 Buceros rhinoceros silvestris | reverse complement strand
TCTTTCCCATCTTCTGTGAAAATGACGCTTTTCTTGAATACTTCTTTCTTATAGCCACTAATGTGGAACACCCGCTATGTCCTCCTCGACCAAATTTTGTGAGAGGTTTCAATTATCCCTGTGGCTGTTTCTGTATACCTCTTCCAGGGTAAGAAGAGATCTAACTGAACATTATGTATGCTAAAGCCCTTCTTATCGATTGTGTGGTGTGTTTATGTGTACACATGTGCAATGTGTACATGTGATCTGGAGCCTCTTGGCAGTGGCACGTTTCTGTCTTCCTTTGGCTGATAGTCATTATGACTAAGTGCCTTTGTTGTTGTTTATTTTTGTCAATGAGTCTCTCTTCATATCCTAGAGAGAAATGTTTCATGTTACGTGAACCATCATCATGGTGGGATTCTTGCTGACCTGTTAAGCAGAGATTCAGCACAACGTAAAATATGGTCTTTATTTTTGGTAAATGAGTATCCGGTTGTTTATTACATTGCCATGATTCATTAACAGAATCACGTACCTAATGAGGGTCTAGTTTAACTTGAATTTGACTTGTGAGGATAACCACCTTCATTGAAATTTGGAATTAATGTGTTTGTTTTAAAAAAAACCTAGTACTTGGAAATCTCTATTGTCAAACAATACACAAGTTATTGCAAAGTTCTTGATGCTTTTAAAATGCTGGCTATAAAAATCACCCGAATTGTCTTTGCAGGGAGCCAGACAGGACTCAACTGCTCACTTTCTTTCAGACTGATCTTGGCGGCTATCTTCCCCAGACGGTGGTGGATTCCTTCTTCCCAGCTAGCATAACCGGATTTTACAGTAACCTGACCAAAGCTGTTAAGGCATTAAAAGCGTGACAAGACCAACTGCTGACATCACCAGCTGAGGGTAGGAAAAAACCTGGCAACTTGAGGGTAGAAATAGGAAGATGGCTGACAGGGCTTTTCTACCAGCAAAGACACTTAGGAAAGGTGAAAGGGGAACATGAATTAGTGAAGTAAACTTTTACAACAGCATTTTCTACCTGAATGCAAAGCAATGCATTCTTTTGTAATACATAATTACAATGACAATTACAATTATTATGTAATATATAATTAAAATTACTTTCCATAATTACTAAACTGTCATAGTACAGGCTGGAAGAATACTGGAGGGAAGTGCTGGTGGCTGGCTGTGGGGAGAAAATGCATGTACTGGATCTGTTCTTGGCCACGTTTTGTCAGTGTTTGCGAGGAGGAGCATTGCGAAAATCCACTTAGGACTACAGCTTTAGGCAGGTCAGGTCAGCCCTGTTTTGTTTCCGAAGCACTCCTTAGACTCCTCTGGAACAGTGTTCCCTCCCCAAAAGAGGAGGTGGCTCTTTTGCTGCCAGCACTCATAGAGCTGCTAAGACACTTCAGTGGGTCCAACCAACAAATGATAAAAGCCAAAACCAATTGGATTGTCGGGAGGATCTCACTTGTTTGTTCCAGCAGACTTCAGTGCTAATGGTGAATATGTTTGAAGTGCTTTTCTTAATCAAGGTCTAGCAGTGCAAACCAGTTCCACAGGTCTGTGGGTTGGCAAATAGACCCTCATCCTTTCTCCCCTCTGTACCAAAACCACCGATTTCCACAATGCTGAAGCAAACTGCGCTGACAGGATTAAGCACTTTACGTGCCATTTTTGAACCTATACTTGAAATGACCATTTTTTACTGCACTTGAAAGCTTTTTGGTCTCTTGTGGTGAGAGGTTTTAACGGGTAAATACTCTTTTCTGTAGTTTTGACTTGACAGGCCGTAAGGACATTGTTTTCTAAGACTGGTTTGCCTCACAGCACTGTCTTGGGGAATCAGCTCCTGATCTTGCATGCAGTGTTGTGTCCAGCTTTAGAAAATATTTATGGTGCTGGTTACTGCAAAAATGTCAGATATTACTATGGATTACCTGTATTTATAAAAGGAAAACCAATTACTGAGTTACGAATTTAAATGCAGGTTGTGATTTTAATGCTGTAATTCGATTATTTAACAAGGTTAATATGCTCTGCTTTCTGTACCTGTATTTATTTTATTTTAGTATAGGGCATGGACTTGCACATAAAGTTTTCCACTGTAAATCTCAATCTGTGGAGTAGATTTTTCAAGGAAACAGTTTTTAATCTTGTCTCCTTTGTGTACAGAGGTGTAAAAACTTGTATAAGCCTGATGAAATAAATATTTTTTCTTCTACATCTCGCTGGTTTTCATAGATCATCTTTTAAAATCATTCCTCATGCACCTGCTTTGCCATCGAGGAAACATAAAAGACATTTGGACCTCCAACATGTTCCTAATTCAAGGCAACAAGAGGGAAAAGCCTTGACTCTCATTTACAGTCCCCGCTAACTGGGTGCAAAGGTGTTTTAGTAAGAACACTCACCCTTCCCGCTTCTTTGCCCTTCGTCGGTCCTTATTTCTAGTTGTTGCTTTCTGAACTTAATGAAGAGTAACAAATTCACTGAGGAGAGGTTTGGGCCCTGATATCACAGAGGCTCGTGCATCTTAATGTACTGAAGTTGTTAGGCATGAGGTGCTATATCTTGGCAAGTCTTTGCAGGATAATGATTAATTTAATAGCAAAATGTTTAAGGAGGAGAGCTTGGGTCGTTACTTGTTATTCCTGCAAGAATTCCTTGCAGACAATGGGGTGTTTCTTGGTTTTGGTTTGGTTTTTTTTGCTATGAGCCATAAAGGTGGCTCATAGATGAGGTTCTTCCTTTGAATAACTTAAGGATCCTTTTTCTGAGTGCTCAACCCCTTCTATCTGGAAAGAATTAAGAGCCTTTAATGTTCAGCCTTCTGTCCTGCTACACTGGAGATGGAAGTGTCTTGCCAAAGACCATCTTGGAGCCGAGTTCCCAGGGAGACATGCTGCCTGTCACGCAGCATGTTTTGACTTTTGACCATGGCAGATGCCAGGAAATGCAGAGGCATGGAAAACTGAAAAACTTTGGAAGGGAAGTGAGAAGAGCATCTCTGGAAAAAAAATGAGATCAAACCTGTCTTGGGGGTTCTATGTCAGTTCTTAAATTGTTATAATTGAATAGCTGTTTCAGGTGGGACACCTTCAGCAGGTGGTATTGAAGTAATTAAGCCTTTCTGTGCCATGGCTGTAGCTAGTCCAGTCTCTGTTGTTCAAGTTATGGAGCTGACCAAAAAGTGTGATCTGTCTTTTACAGGAAATATCTTTAACAGTGCTGATGAGTTCATGCCTGCTTTTCTGTACAGAAATCATTCGTGTTTCTTCTGTATTGGTGGTATGGGCAAGTGGTTGAAAAATCTTAGAATATTTTATATGCACCAGGTCTTTACTTAGACTTTGTTAAGCCGAAGCCAATAATTCAGATTGAGTTAAATACAGTAAATACTACATACAATAAGGAGAAAAAAAAGGCAGCAGAATGTTTCATGTAGGTACCAGTTAAAAGATATTCAAAAAGATGACCTCTCACATTTTTTGTCCCGTTTTTGTGGCTACGCAGTTCACAGAAATTTTGTTTTGAGGATTGTTTGGTTGGGTTTTGGAAAAGACAATTGGGAAGGGGTTTGGAAGCGTGGCGGCAAATGGCTTGAACATCAAGAATGTTCTTTCAAGGGTTAACATAGGGTTGAGTCATGAGGAAAGGCCAAGTTATATGTCTGGATTCAACTAATACCTTCTGTCTATCCTACTTTCCTTTCTCTCAGTTGTTGTTTCAGTGACATTGTGTTTAAGTGTACAAAAACCAGCTCTGAACTCCTGCAGTTTATGGTTCCGTGAAATTAAGTAATTGGAGAAGGATGCAGTGAATTCCCAACTATGGGAAGGTAAACAGCCAGGGATATAACCAGTATGGCCATCTGGCTTTCACCTGGTGAGTCATTACTTCCATCCTGATGTTGCATCTCTCCCCTTAGTGAAGTCGGTCAAAGATGACTTCATATATGGCATGACCATCTTGCCATAGGTGCACACGCTGCTGTTGGTGGAATTCCATACATTTCTCAGAGAGCACTGCCAAAATGCCAATGGCAGCTTTTGAAGCGTATCTTTGTCTCCAAGTTACTGAATGTTGAGAAAACTTTGGATTCAGAACTTCTAAGTCCCGAATACTGTCACTGGTACTTTCTCTTACAAAATTAACACAAAGACAATTCAAAAAATGTGTGGTTAGAAGGTAAGGCCCTGATCTCCTGCAGTAGTCCCCCGAGACCCCACACCCTGTGTTTGCCTGCTGGAGGCTCTGTCAACTGCTAGTAGAAAGTTACCTTGTCAGGTTTTGGTTGTACTGGATGTTCTGTGGTTTGGATAGAAGAGTTGGAATTTTCCAGGGCACACTGCCATTTTGACACACAAAGTTGCACCCCCTTTTCTCTGCCCTTTTCACATTCTCTAAGGCAGGGTTTAATTGTAGGCTTGTTAGACACGTTTCTTCCTCCTGGGAAGGAAAGGCAGGAGCAAGACTTGTAGAGTAGGGGTGAAAATTTAGCACAGCATGTGCTTCTGGGATTTGTTAAATAATGGCTTTAAATAAGAGAGTGCTATAGCTGTCATGTATTTTATTACAACCAGTATATTATTAATAAAGTCATTATTTTGTAATTCTACACTTTATAACATCTGTTTCCGAATGTTGAAATAAGAATCCTGGGCATTTTGTGCACGTTTTATCCCACGCAGCTTGCTCTGTAACCGGCAGTAAGATCATGTGTACTTTTCAGACGTTCTTTCTTGAGTATCTTGTTGTCCTAGTCAGATGGCTGCAAATTACAAAATTCTTTTTGGTTTGTAATATCAGCAGTAGTCTAATTTCTCCTCCTACAAAGTTTCAGACAGCTTGGTGATAACAGAGCTTGGATTCTTCCTCTTGATGATAACTGTGATGGGCCCATCAGGTAACGCCTTGATTATATTCCATGCTTCAAAACGAGTGAGTCCTTGCATGGCAGTTGTGTGCACTTGTAACAGTTCATCACCAGGCTGAACAGGGCTGCTTTGTTCTAAGGCAGTCCCTGGAGAAAGAAAATGAAGTTCCTTTAATTCTTTGTGTGGAGGAGACTTTAACGTATCTTTTACTTATTAAGGATCACCAGTTTGGTGTAAACCACCTGGTCTCAGCAGACAGCAAATTACTGGCACTGCACAGGACAGTGCTGCACTTACCAAAAATACCATTTTCATGGGTATAAATCAGCAGTCGGCATGAACTGCACAAGGTTGCATCAGCTAAGACCCTGCTGTGTATGCATTTAAGGGTGTTTACCTTTAAATATCCTGTTGATGGTGATAGGTTTATCTCCATGAATAGAGCCCTTCCCTCCTTCCAGACTGAATCCTAAGCCAGCAGGTGTTTTCTCTAGAGTTATAGTGCAGATTGTATCTTCGGTTGCTGGAAACAAATAGAAAGTTAACAGATGGTCACCACAGAGTCAGAAAAGCTGAAACATCTGTTATAAAAAAAGAACTTCTGTTTTGTTTGCAAAGGCACCATAAACTGAAAGAAAAAACTCCAACTTTAAATTCCTCTTTTCGTCATTGTAAGGTCCTCTGGGAGGCTGGGGAGAGAAAGCAGCTGTGTTTGAATTCATGCAAGAATGAATATATAAAGATGAAAAGCTGGTGACACTTACCACAATCAGAATAATCTGTTTGATGACCAAGGGTAAATATCTTTGGCTTGATATTAGTTATGAAATTGTTCTCAACTACAAAGCTGCTAACGTTTATTTGCAGTACGTAAATAAAGGTACAGGTCTCTAGATCGTGCTTTAGAAACAAAACACAGAAATGTCTTAAGAACGTGAACAGTTCTGCAACTATCTGACCTTGCTCTGTTTCAGATGCAGCCACCTGCTATATCAAACAATAGCACATTGTTTGTTCAAAACAAAATTCTCTGTCACAAAGTCCTGTAAACTAGAATCTAATATTAGAATAAAGAAACCCTGTTCTCAGAGTTGTCATTACACCTTCAGTTAGATGTGTTACTACAGTAATAATCTTCGTACATCCACAGAAATCCATACAGAGGATCACATTTGGTTTATTCCAGAGGGTTCCTTTATTTTAGAAATCCATTAGTTCTTCCCCTTTCCAACACAAGTTATTCCAAATGTCTGTTTCAGTGATGTTTTACTAACCATGCTGTCTTTAATCGTGACTGTCAGATGTACACTGAGCTGCTTTAGGAACACCTGGATTTCAGGAGACGAGTAAACACTTGGCAGGTGGGGGCTGCAAGTTAATGCCACTGAGCTTACCAAACTCTTGTGAGGCATCGCTTGCTACTGAAGATGTACTGGAGTTGATTGAAACATTGAGATTTTTTTCTCCATTTTTAGCTTTTCTGGTGACGACAACAGCTTGTCTGGGTTGTCGAGCCTGTCGCACAATTGCTGAGGCATCGTTGTGAGTTGCACCTTTAAGAGACTTTCCATTGATGGATAGTACTTCATCTCCTTTCTGAATAGTTCCTTCCTGAGATGCGAGTCCATTGGGAAACACTTTGTGAACCTGTTGAAAAGCCCAGTCACCACACACACACACAAGGAAACAGGAAAAAAAAGGACAAATCAGTAAATTCCTCAGTTAATACCTTCCACTATGTGCGGTTTCCTTTTGCCAGGAACAGGTTGCTTCTAGCTTGTTTCAGGACTGAGCGCTGAATAAATTCATACAGAGAAGTTCTCCTGGGCACAGCCCTCTGCCAGCAGCTAGGCAATCTGTTTAGCCCCGGTAGCAGATGGCCGAAGCCTCACTGCCCATGGGACATACCTTGCCTCTGCTTCTTCCTGACCCTCTCACCGCTCTGCTAGCGAGCAGAAGGCGGCCTGAAGCTGCTCTCTGGCTTCCCTGTACATAGACCCTGTACGTGTCTATGCGCTCACCTCGTTCCTCTTGACCACCCTACATGGTGATCTATAAGCATGTGAATAAGGTGTTGCTAGGTTCCTGCT
>NW_010393634.1:55002-58900 GCF_000710305.1 Buceros rhinoceros silvestris | reverse complement strand
CCTGCTGAGGGCTGTGCGTGGTTCTGCCTTGGCTCTCAGAGCTGCTGGGGAGTGTGGTGGAAACAGAACACCACTGCCAGTCACCTGGAGAGGGCAGCTCTGTGCCGAAGGATCCCGTTTTCACCTGTTAAGACCATGATTCTTCTGACTCTGGCAGTACGGCTGCCTACTTTGATTATGCCAAAAGCCAACCTCTGTAGTAGAAAAGCACTAAGTTATATATTTTCCGATAGAGTACTTGGTTTGGGGGTATTTTTTTTAAAGTTGTTACTTACTGTTATCACTTTGTTTTCTAGATCAATGCCTCCTGCCAGGCTGAATCCAAGCCCAGTATCTTCTTCTTTATGTAAGATTGTAACATGAATATCATCAAATTCCTAGGCACAGAAAGAAATAAAGTCAAGAATTTCCCAACAGATAGGTCACTGTGATTGGAAAATCAGCATTTTTTCTTTTGGTGCATAAAATGATGAGACATAGTGGCATAAGCATTGGAGTGTCTTAACGCAGCAAATATATAGCTGCCAGCAGAAGACAAACTCTTCAGTGCAGAGCTCTGAGTGTTATCTGCTTTTTCTTTCCGTGTAAGTGGTCTTCCGAAGTCTTTCTAGTTCTGGAATGCATACATTTAGCCTTGATTTTGACTTATTCTGAGCTTTATTGCAATTCCAGATTAATCCAGTAAGAGTAAAGGTATCCCAAAAAATGAGGCATTTGGTGTCTCAGACTGGCAACCCAGATAAAAAGAAAGGCCTTCAAAACATCCATGCCTCCTTCTGCGTACACTGACCTTACCTGCTGGAATAACAGTTATCCCATTAGTTAAATGGGATTATTTTTGCATTATTTTTATAAGTTGCAAAGATTAACAAGGTGCATTCACTCCACAGCTTTCTGAAAATCGTGCTGAAAAAGCAAAAGCAGATTTACCTTTAAGGTTGCTTCGTCTAGCGATTTGACTTCCTCTATAAGCTTTGCTAACTCTTCAGGGGAAAGCAGAGAGATGACGGACTGCCCTGACACACCAGATGCTTGAGGTGAGCTGTGTTCCTGTTTCTCTTCCTCCTTCTCACTGTCTGCTAGGCTCACGGTGTATTCTCGCAGCTCAGAGAGGCTGTGTCCCATAGGGACAAGAACAAAAAAGAAACGTGGTGTTATGAAATAATGTACCCACAAAAGCGTAGCACAGGCAGTTTTGGAACAGTCATCTTTTGATCTTATTAGCATTTAGTTGGGGTGGTAATTCCTGTAATAAGTATTATAAATACATACAAATGTAAATTAATCATGTTAGCCTTCCAAAAGTAGGATCCATTACATAAAAGCATAGGAATAATCTCTTAGTCCTAAGCAAAAACAGGCTTTAATCTCCTTTATCATGGAGATGCTCAAAGTATTTCTTCTTAAGCAGGAGGAAATTTGAAATATACTTGTGCTTATATAGTACAAATGAAAAACAAGTGTAACGGTCATGTGAGTCATTCAGCCTTTGTGCTCTAGAAACTTCTTAAGTTAGGCTGCGCTTTACTATTGTGTGCCGCCACCACAGAAAGTTAATCTGTCAGCAGATTAGCACAGGTGCTCGCCAATGCTGGTCTGTAAATCTGGTTTTTAAATACGGTGTCTTACTTTAGTGAAAACCCAGTGTCTAGGTGATGATTCTCGCTTGCAGGTGAGAGAGAAGTCCCATCGTCCTCCAGAGAGGACTGAGAGAGCGTGTCCAGAGTTTCCCACGCACTGTTTCCAGAAGAGGCTGGGGACTGAGGAAGGCAAAGCAAAGATTTCATTAAAGCGGATGACACCTGGCTACTGATGGAATAGATTTTGCTACACTTTTCATCATATGGCTTCATAATCTCACAAGATTGGGTAGCAGTAAGTGGGAAACTTCGTGATCTCAGGCTGTGCGGTTTTGCTACTGATACGAGATGGGAGGTTTCGATGGTTAAGAGACCCGAGGAATTCTCAGTGTTGGCATGGTTACTTTTCTCTGAGCTAGCCGCAAGGACCGTCCTGGGAGAGGAAGACCTGTCTAGGCTCTTTGTACCCATGGCCACAGATGGCTGTTGTTGGCTAGCTTCAGAATGTTGGAGAAAGTCTTGATTTAAAAGGGCTGGAGCTGCTTCTGACCCCGTTGCGGTGGGAGAGTGTTCCTTCTGGATCGACGGTTTCAGGCTAAGCCTTCGGTGTACATTTTCAGGTGACTGCGGAGCACTCAAAGATTCAAATGAGCTTATTCTTTGTTTTATTGACGATCCCCTAGGAGAAACACGGGATAAGCTGGATTGCAGTTCTTTGCTGGAGATACTCTCAAGGTCAGGAGGACTTTGATGTGCCTGTGTTTTTAGACCTGAATTTGTTTTCCTCAATCCTTTCAGGCTTTGGCGAAACCAGTCAGGCTTAGGTGCCACAGGAGGACCCTTTTTCACGTTGTCATTTTCATCTGGTTTTAGCACTTTCGAGCCAACTATTTCTGATTCTGATTTCTTCAGAGCAGTCTCTGAGCTGCTTCGATTTGGATTCTCTTTCTTCGTGTCGATGCTAGATTGCAAATCTAAGTGGACGTTGTCTTCACTCATGGTGGGATTAAAGAGGCTTTTTATGCAGTCAGAAATTTTAACCCAAGGGTCTTCTGTTGTTGTATCAAGGCTATAATCTATCCGTGCTTGTCTTTTTAGTACAGGCCTTTTTACTGGTGTAGGAGGATTCCCTGTATTAGAGAAACATGGATTATAAACAAGCCGCCTTCTACTTCTCTGTCCCTTATCTATGCATTGTTATTAATTCTTAAAATTTGAATTTCAGTCAAGCCTCCAATAGTTTTTTTTTTTGAAGTTTCTAAAAAGTTTTCTTTTTTCAATTCACAATTCTTGATCTACGAGTTCCAATTCCTGACGCTGAAATGAACTGAAAAAGAAGGCTCTTCTGTGCTTACATACAAGATCCCTTTTCTGAAGGGCCTGCAACTTCTAAAAGTAACCTGAAATTCTGGGGCGCTGAAGTCATGTTATAGGCTATGACAGTTAAAATAGAAGCTTAAAATTGCAGTGTTGTTTGCAGCCTAGTGAAAAAACTGATGTTACAGTAAATTCTTCAAAAGTAAAAACTGAATTCTAACGTAGGAATGTTTTTTTTATGTCACAGACTGATTAAGGATTTTAATGTTAGATATGGTAGAGCTGAATGGCAGCAAACTTTTGTGCAGTAGTACAGTTACTGTTATCTGTTTCAGTTTAAATAAAAAAAAAAAAAATTAAGGCTTCATTTTTTAATGATCTAGCCAGAAGTTACAGGATTACCTAACAGTTTAGGTTGTAAGAGACCTCTCGAGGTTGTCTACTTCCTTCAAAACCAAGTTTCATTAATTCTAGCTAACACCACAAAATGTTAAATTTTATCAGTGGCTTGTACCTGTTGAGTCTTGAAACTATGCAAAAAAAATGTTCTTTAGAAATGCTAAAACTAACCTTTAATACCACATTATCGATATCTCAATATTCAGTTACATCTGAAGTAGTGCAGCAATAGTCCATTAACATTTTTTTACATCTATTACACTTTTTTGATATAGTTTCCCTTTTTTCAAAGCTTAATCAATAATTTGAAATTTAATTTGCCTACTCCAAAATATTCAGATATGGGTTGAAAGTTACATTTACAGAGAAAGGTAAAGTCAGCTTGATACTCATTTTGTAATCCAAACTCAGTACCAGTTTTAGCTTTAGCTGTAGGGGAAAAAAAATGTAATGGAATTAAACATACCTAAGTTTGCTTTTCTTTCTTGGTCTCTGATCACTGGAGCAGCATTTATGTGTTCAGTATCATGTGCTGTAGGAGAAGTGCTGAAGATACTGTGGGTTACATCAGTTTGATGTCTCTCTAGCGTCGGTTCTCTAAC
>NW_010393634.1:48936-54922 GCF_000710305.1 Buceros rhinoceros silvestris | reverse complement strand
GCTGAAAAAACAGGAAACAGAAGTGTGTCAGAATGTAATTATACAAACCACACTACAAACGAATCTGAAAAGACCCTGTATTTTTATTTGTTTATTATCTGGGAAGAAATATTGAATAGAAATCAAGCTTTCACTTTGACTTAGGATGTAATCCTCATAGGACTTAGTTTATTCTATATTTCAAGAGTGCTGGCATAATATTTTATGGTTGTACTTGTAAACAGACTGTGGAAAAATGCAATTAACATCTCAAAAATTTAGTAGTAAACTTTATAATACACTAAAAGACTGGCTACCGTAATTTTCAGTTTTTGGAAAATCAGCCATTCAGTAGACTTTTGCAAATCAGTCAAGCAAATTTTCTCTGGCTTTGTGTTAAACTCTCTTTTCTGTTGAAGTCTTTTACCCTTCAGCACAAGCTAGACAAGCTAAATCACTACTGCAGTTTCAGAGCTCTTCCTTTCTTGGTTTTGGCTGGAAATACGGGATGAGAGGATTAGTTTGAGGTTGCAGTATATTCCCCTCTCAACATCATTAACACATGCTCTGAAATTATTTGATTCCAGAGTTGTTACCATCTACTCTGCTGGGACTCTATGTAGTTCAGCTTCAAGATTACTAATAGAAACCAAAACCAAACAGGGTAGGGAGTGAAGGTCAAGAAACAAATGAGATTGTCCTGAAAAAAAATCAGTACCTGAACAATTTCTTAAGTTTTCTGTAACGGGGCTATGTTTGTTTTGCAACTTTTTTATTCTAGGAAAAGCTTTCTCCATGCCCCCCCACCTTCTTACTAGGGGCCTTCCTGAAAGCTGCACTTGTGCTCTGTTGCTGTTAGACATGGACGTTGGACATTCAGTAAGTGAAGTAGCCAGTTTGGAAACACAGTGAACTTATAGTCTGATCTTACTCTTCACCAAGGGCAGCAAAAAGAGCTGCCATAAAGGAGCTATAACCCTGAGATGTACAGACTTACAGCCTTATGATTTGGTTTTCTCTTCTTATCATTTAGAACAAGTGAGTATGGAATAAATGAAGTTGCGTGCAGTGATAATTTCAACAAGTACTTATTTCCCTGAATTTTACTTCTGGAAGGAGTTTTTCTAGTGGATGTTGATGAATATGTTTTTACTGCTGTCCTCTTAGGGAGTGGTAAAAGAGTGATCTTACGTGAGGTGCTGAACTGAAACTTTGTTGGATATTAACATTATACATGGACTTCAGTCTGAGCTGTATCATTTTATTTCAATCTCTGCAGCTTGGGAACTGGTTTGGGTTTGGTTCCTTTGGGGGTTTGGGTTTTTTGGGGGGTTTTTGTGATGAGACATGTTCATTTCTACTGGCATATTACTAAACCCAGGGGAAAGAGGTTTCATTTTTAAACAAACCACAACCTTGTTTCAACATGCAGATCTCACAATCCCTCCCAGTCCTGCAACTGTGCAACGCTGTCTTTCTCTTCTGTCTTAGATGAGAGGGAACTGAAATTTAGTAAGGTACAAGTATAGACTCAGTTTTCAAATACTGTAGCTCATCACCAAATACATGCCTTGCAATTTGATGAGGTTTTTTAGTACCTCCTGCTCTCAATAAATGTGTAGGAGCCCGAGATTACCCGATGTAGATAATAATGTTAGTGCTTTCTTCCAATAAAAATCCACTACCAAAACAATTTTTTTCATGAGTTCTCTAAATGATTTCTCTCCATGAGTGTTGAGGTTAAGGATCAACCACAACAAGCTGACATCAGAGGCTGTGCAAACTCCTCCAGTTCCAGCCCAGAGCACACACTGTTCCAGTCACAGTGGAATCAGAGAGCGCCTGATACCACCAGTGGCACGTGTCTGCAAGGAATGAGAGAGGGGGACTCGAATTCATCCTCACTGCTGCTCTCACTGGGTTTTTAACTCAGATTCCTTGATAAAGAAGAAAATTTCATTCAGACACTTCTCTGCCTTCTGACCTTAGTTTGACCATTACGTTTTGATCTAAACTGAATTAGCTAAGATAAACATGTTATTTTCAAAACGGAAGAGCTTCGTCCCCTTCCCCCAGTCCTCACATACTTATTCACACTTTCTCTTTCTTCCCTGCCCTCCTTCCTGGCATCAAAGTCACTTTGCCTTCCTCCTTCCTCTGCCTCACAAATACGCAAACACAATCAGAATTTTGAGAACTTTGCTTTACCTGAGCACTTGCAGAAGGTGACACAGCCACTTCCAGTACAAGCCTTTCTTTTCTGTCTGCGTTACACAGGTCATTACACATGCAGGCCTGTTTGAAATACTTCCTTGGTGGAGGTTTGGGCTTTGATGACTTAGGTTTTCTGACGAGGATCTCTGATGACTTCTTAGTGTTTTGCAAGGGTCGACCTCCCTCGCTACAAGTAGGAGGGGAACTTCTCTCTGAATTATTGCCAGACAATGAGTACAGCAGGCCAGGTTGTCTGGTGATCGGTACGTCAATGCTATGTCCTCTTGCTTTCAAGTCAGTCAGTTGATACATGGCAGCGTTAGTACATGAGGACCTAGGGTTGTAGCTGCTGTCGGTCCTCTTGCTTTCAAGTCAGTCAGTTGATACGTGGCAGCGTTAGTACATGAGGAACTAGGGTTGTAGCTGCTGTCACTGCTGGAGCGGGTCATTAGCTTCTGTGTCCTGTGGATGCCGTGACCAGCGTTCTTTTCAGTAAGTTTTTCACATGGGTGTCTTCCATGCCAGCTCATTTCCTGTTTTTTAACACCTGTACAAGGAACATATTCAAAATGTCTGTTGAGATACGTGCAAAGCTTACTTGTAAGATTCAGCCGATTAAATTTGCAGCTAAATACCATCATCAGTTGATGTAAAGGAATGATTTATGCATTAAAGTCTTGTAGATCCAAAGAGTCAACAGTCACATTCTAGGACAACAAAGCAATGTTATATTTTCCCTAGGACAAAATGGTCTCGAGTTGCTGCAGGAGAGGATTAGGTTGGATATTAGGAAAAATTTCTTCCCTGAAAGGGTTGTGAAAGCCTTGAAACAGGCTGCCCAGGGAAGCGGCTTGAGTCACCATCCCTGGAGATATTTAAAAGACATGTAGATGTGGAGCTTAGGGACATAGTTCAGTGGTGGACTTGGCAGTGCTGGGTTAATTGTTGAACTCAATGGTATTAAAGGTCTTCTTAATCTAAATGATTCTTTTCTGTGATTCTGTACATCAGCAGTATGGTTTTACTGATGATGATTCTGTTACCTTCTGTCCTTTAGAAGAAATGAGGACATTGAAAGGAGTATCATTGCAATATGTTACTGCGGGAGGATGTTGTCCCTGAATTAGGCAAACAGCTCTAACCGTGACTGCATGTGCCTTTCCTCCCAAGGGGATTAACAAGCTGGTGGTCCCCAGGGCATCACCTGCATTGTGCAGTTCCTTGCTATCGTAGTCCTGTCACCTGCTGACGGTTGTTTGAAAAACTGTAAGCAGAGGTTGTGAATTGGAAAGGATGAGCAACATGGAGAGGAAGTTTGCACAAAAATTTTTGCTGGCAATCGGGCAGACATGGTGTTTTCTCTTTAGTAATGTATCTTAGTAGGCGTATTAGGAGCATTGTCCTGTGATGTTTCTTTCTCTTCCTTTCTGCTCTGGGTTACTTTACTCTTACCAAGGACTCTAATACAGTTTGTACTCATCCTGTATATTTTTAAGACAAAATTACCACTTCTCAATGAATGCACTTATTCTCTTACCTTCAGTACTCCATTGGTGTCTGTCTTTTCCAAACCTGTTGTTCTCCACAGCTTGTGCAACAGCTTCTTTCAGCTGTTGCTCAGACACCTAGGAAATACCATGCCATTATAATCTCATGAGGTTGCTGTGGGATGGTGAGTAGCCTTTAAACATCTATTCTTTTCACAAAGATTTCAAAGACTTACAAGTCCTCTAACGGAAATGAATAGACCTACTTTTATATCCTGCATCAGTTAATTTTAAAGCTAAGTGCACACTATTATATTTGCATATATTCCAGTATAGGTGAAGTATATCTATAGACGTACTGTTTATGTTTGTTTTTTTAGATAAAATGGGATCTTTCAAGGATAAATGTTCTTTTGCATATTTCAGGAGAAGCGGAGTTCTGGATTTACAAGTATAAGATTACTTAATACCATGTTTTTATGATAATTTATGCAACAATTTAAATATTATTATCATTTATACTGTATTTGGTGTTAGGAAGCGTTTTGTAGAAAAATCTTGCAAGAATAAGATATTTTACTAGTAATTTAGTTACAAATATTGGCTGGGCAAGATCTACATTTTAATTACTGAAAGATAGGTGTATAAATCTTTCTTTCTGGCATGTATATTCCCTCTTTCAAGTTATTTTCTTATTACTGAGAGTTCTTTCTTGCATAAGAAATATATTTTCGTTCATTCCTTAAATGTTATTTCTGTCGTTTCCTTCTTCACGGCACAGAAACTCATGCAAGACTGTCTCCAGAGATCTTTAAACCTTACACGATTATATTTAAGAAAATGCATATTTTAGGTTTGATTGTGTGCAGCGATGCTTATAAAGAGATCAGCATCTTTGTTATCAAAATTTTTCCAGTTTTAGATTATCACCTGCTCCCTCACTTAGTTCTCATCACTTCCTTTATTGCAAGTCAGAAAGAATACAGTGGGCGCTACCTGTGGTTCAGGGTGTCTGCTAATGATAATCTGCACTGCACCAGGATCGCAGTGGCTTAGCACAGCATAAACTTCATTAAGAGTTGTATTTTGTACTGAAGCTTCATTAATTTCAATAATTTCATCTCCACACCTGCAGAGATATTAGAAAAACAAGTGAGGATGTAAAGGGAACAGATTTTCTCCCAACCTTGTCTCACCCGTGTTAAAGTATACAATAAGCAAATTTGCATGGTTGACTTCTAATCTAATCACAGATTAAATCATTATCCCTCCCTGTTCCTGTTACGGAAATGGAATGGGAATGAGTTGGATGTCAAGGTTTTTTTGATCTAACTGCCTTGCTGCGTATAACCTTTAAGCTTTCTTCATGTTCTGCTATGCACGCTTCGTGCCCGTGCTCTTTCTGCTGTATGCAGCTCAGCTGCTGCTTCCACCTACACCTTCCTTCCGCCCTTTCAGTTTAACACTTCACTTTTTACGTCTTTATGGCTTGTTAGTGTTATTTAAGGTTAGAAACTATGTTGTATTTCTATTACTTATGAATCACTTGTTAATAAAAAAATTCTAACACCAAACCATTGTAGTCCTGCTGACTGCTAGACTCAATCTTTCTAGATGAAATCCAAATTCGGCCCACATGGCAACTGAGACCACCTTGCTCTGCTCTCATGCAAACACCCCCATACATTATGAGGCTGACTGAAGGCACTGATCTGTATCGTACTAACTTTTTCCCATGGTTTAAGAACACAGTTCTTTCAGCCAAAGTCCTAGGCATGTAGAGAGGAGGGTTACAGAGCACCTAAAGTTAAAGCAACAAGCTTTCACTGAAAATGCTGTGTTCTGTTCAATTCTAAATATGTTTAATGTTACTAATTGGCCATAAATCTGACCAAGTGAATTTCTACACTCTCGCTAAAGCTCATTTCAGCAAATCTGTATCTCTGTGGGGTAAGACGGATAGAATTTGAGGGGCTTGTAAAAGGAAAAACTAGTGCTGAAACAAGCCAGATTATGCCATATGTTTGGGCTTTTCCAGATACTTTTTCGTTTGGAAATCTCCAGGAAGGATGCTATAAGCTTGTCCAAGACCTTCAAATCTAGCACAGCCTGGACAAGAAACAATAATTTCACTGGGTTGTTCTATATCTGGAAGTCCCCCATATCCTAAATACGCAAGCTCAAACCCTCAGAATAATGCATATGCTTTAAACCCCGAACCCCCAGAAAGCACTATGACTTCCTGCCCAAACAGGTCACAAATGAACCCATAAACACAGCAACGAAACACTTGTTGCACAAGACAG
>NW_010393634.1:44285-48824 GCF_000710305.1 Buceros rhinoceros silvestris | reverse complement strand
CGCTCTTCCTCATCCTACCTGAGTCTCCCATCCATGTGTGCCACTGAGCCTGGAGAGAGGGTGTGAATAAAAATCCCTGAAATACACTGGAAGTAAGGGATGCTGCACAACCCGATTCCAAGTCCAACACCTGGCTCTGAAAGAATTAATAATAACAAAGGGGAAAAAAAAAGGCATAAGCAGCAGTGAAAACAAGAGAGACCAAAGAAAATTGGAGAGACCATTTTTGGAATTGCCTCCAATTTAATTATTTTTCTATACAAACCAGAGCCAATGTCTTGTGTTCATGCATGTTTCACATTCAATATTAGCTGCTGCTCCTACTGCTCTTTTCTTTTTCTCTTTCTATTTTTTCCCCCCTCATGATTAAAGCGAGTGCACGCCAACATTGCTTGTGGTGTTGCAAATCCGGTTTGCAATTCATTAATGGTGTGTCACAGACTCAGTGCAATGCTTGTTGATTTTGTAAAATATCTGTTGTTACAGAAGAATTCAAATGACTTTACAAGGAGACAGAATAGAAAAAAACCCAAATTGAGGAAAAATATAACAATTAAAGATGTGCGGCTATTGTTTGCTATATAATCTCAATCCCTCTTTTTATATAATACAGTTTAAGATTTTTGTGAATTGACCCTCTTTGTTCTGGCGATCGCTCAGCTGTCACATTCTATACAGTGTGGTGGGTAAGTCATATTGTTACCTCTTAGAGACTTTGCTTTGTTCACTGATTTGATGTTCCCACATTTAAAAGTTTATTTCATTCTGCCAGTGGTCGTTAATAAATAGAAGATGATGATAGTCGGAGAGGAGGTGAAAGAACTACAAGAAGATACAGATATGTATTTTATTTCTTTTAAAACCTTTTCAAGAATGAAATGAGCTGCTTGCATAATTCTGGGTAAGAGTTGCCTAATCTGCTTAGTAATTGGCAGTTGTTGCCAAGAGGTTTGCTTTTCCATACGAAGAATATGAATGTGGCTCTAATGCTCAAGTGGAAAAAAGAGAATGATTGGCTTTTGAGGACAGATGGTGTTCAACATCCTGCCGTTGATACATAGCTGATGGCACTGACAGGCACCAAGATCTAATTTAGTGTATTGAAAAAACTTTGTTCATTAAAATAATCAGGTTAGTGAAGAAAGACTTTGAGAGAGCAAATGAACAGCCTTTTGTCAGTGAGTGCCTTGCTTGCCAGCACTGGCTTGATTTCAGCACTTACCTTTGTTAAGGGTAACTTCCATTATGACCCTGTCGTTGGGCTTTGTCGCGTTGACGGGGAACGCTGTGCTTCCTGAACTGAAAGAACTGTTTTCTTTGGTTATGCATGTGCTAGAGCTCAGTGACTGACAGAGGTGGGGTGACAGACAGCTGGAGGCAGAATGAGGCGTGCTGAAGCTTGTCCTGACTGTAAGTGTCAGAAGACCCTTTTTGGCCTACTAGAAAGAAAAGATAATGAATAAATGGGTAGAGTCCGTATGCACTTTGTGTGTCAAGACAGAAATTGTTCTGGAAGGAGAGTACGTAACCTTGAATTTTTGTAAAGCGTCATAATGTGTTAATCCATGCATGGATTCTCCATTCAGTTCCAGGATTTCATCACCTGTTTTTAATGAGAAAAGTTGTACTGTGTTACTATTCCTGTGTGGTGAAATGAGTTAGATAATACATACACATACTCAACAGCAGTCTTGCAAATGCAGTAATGGATGAAGGTGTAAAAGTCACTTATGGCTCGCTTCCACTTTACTTTTTGTATTTTTTTTTTACTATTCCTGTGTGGTGAAATGAGTTAGATAATACATACACATACTCAACAGCAGTCTTGCAAATGCAGTAACGGATGAAGGTGTAAAAGTCACTTATGGCTCGTTTCAGCTTAACTTTAGGTATTATTTTGGGGGATTCTGAAGTGGGAAAAGGGAGGGAACAGGGATTTCCCACCTTCTTGTAGCCTTCCATCAGCAGCAGCAGCTCCACCAGGAAAGATGGTTTTGACATAGATGCCTATTGGTCCATAAATGCTGTCTTTCCCTCCAACAATACTGAAGCCCAAACCCTAATTTATGGGAGAAAAACAGCGTGTGAGAGCCCACGTGAAGTTCTCATAGCGGTTCATTTGCAGTTTCTTCTTCATTCAGATGAGCAGTACTAGTCAACTGAGTAGTATAATCCATGAAAAAGTGGCCAACCACATGCCAGCAGGAAAAGCAAATGAAAATTTCGGCAGAATACTCTCATTATTTGCTTTTTGTTTGTTGCAATAAATTAATTCACTATTACAAATAGACAGGAAAATTTCTGAGTTGGTGGGTTTTTTTGGCCTTGAATCAATAATCAGCCTTGAGAGATTAATTTGGTTTTCTCATAAATTTCCTCTCCCATAAATGAGATAGATTGATAAGTTCTCATAGCGGTTCATTTGCAGTTTCTTCTTCATTCAGATGAGCAGTACTAGTCAACTGAGTAGTATAATCCATGAAAAAGTGGCCAACCACATGCCAGCAGGAAAAGCAAATGAAAATTTCGGCAGAATACTCTCATTATTTGCTTTTTGTTTGTTGCAATAAATTAATTCACTATTACAAATAGACAGGAAAATTTCTGAGTTGGTGGGTTTTTTTGGCCTTGAATCAATAATCAGCCTTGAGAGATTAATTTGGTTTTCTCATAAATTTCCTCTCCCATAAATGAGATTGATAAAAATGCCATTTAAGATCTTGATATTACTCTTAATTTCAGACACACAGATGGAGCTCTTGTGGAGATATTTCTCTCTTACCCTCTGCCAGAGTTAACGCGTGTTGTAAATTTAGGCAGATACCTCTCATCTACTTATGCTTTGCCATTCCTCCCCTTCTATAAAAGTCAAACGCTACCTGCTACCCTTAGAAGAATGTTACAAGACTAATTCACATGTATGAAGTCATGTAACATCCTGCAAATGAAAAGTGAAAGTACTGTACTGGTGACATTCTCAGAGGCTCCCAAAACACAGACCTAAAATGATCAGATTGTAAATGATGATGGAAGGTTTTGTGGAAGGTTTTCTGAGAGTCGTCTCTCAGTTTAAATTGTTTTCCGTTAAAATATTTAATATTTTATTTATAAGGTTATTAATGAGCAAATTCTGAACCTTATGCAACAAGTTCAAGAGCGATGTGTATGAATTCATAGCTTCTGTCTTCTCTTTTTAAGCACCTTCAGTGACATGACTTTTGTAGACACAGCTATCTTTTGTCTTTCTCCAGAATTTATTATGTTTTACACAAATGTTTACTGGTTTTTTTAATTGAGATCCTGTGCGTTCTTGGTAGCTCTTGTTTTCCTTCTCGACAGAAATGTCTTTATGGCTCAACTCTGACTTCGAGGAAGCTCTAAGGTTGCTGTGCTACTGCACCGTAGAGATGACACAGAGTCTGTGAATTCAAGTCTACCTCGAGTTTCCCGGAAGGGGAGCAGTGAGTGTCGGTGTTGGTGTTGCCAGCTTGATGAGGGTGAGATATTAGACCTGAAGACTGTGCTTCAGCCAAACGATGCTTCAGAAGGTTAAGAACTGAACAATAACTAATCATGCCTGGCAAAGCCTGGATAGCAATTGGCAGCCCAGAATTAGCAACTTTAACACCTGAAGTCACTTTCCTGCACTTTGCAGATTGTGTTTGTAAAATGAGGTAAACCTATATGGTAAAACAGCAGAGCCAGTCTTACCTTCCCTTGTCCTTTCATCAGTACGATGTTTGAGATTACTGAAGCCTGTGAGCCACAGGGTGTGTGCACTAGGTGTGCTGTACTTAGTGATCTAGATGGCCTTGAAATTGCCTGTGAACATAAAAAAAGTATATATGTAATTTTAATGCAGAACAAGAAATTCTCGGGTATCCATTAAGACAACTTACTTATTAAAATTTTCTTCCTTATAACTGATGGTCCTAAACTTAAAAAAAAAATCAAATCTCTCTGATTTTCAGAAGCCATTTGTTATTCAGACAATCACTTTTTACTAAAATTGTTCTGTAGTGTCTAAACTAAAGCAAAACTAGAATGTTGGCCCTTGAAGTGGTGCAATGGTGTAGAAAGATATGTGTGTGCTCTCACTTGATTCCCATTTAGGTGTCACAAAAAATTATCATATTTGCCTCTAAGAGCTGAACAAAGAAACAAGAAATTCTAACTTCTTTGGGACAAACAGAACCTGTTTTCAGTGATTCCCCCCAAATATGAATTGGTCCCCATAAAAGTTCTTCAGGCTGTGTACTACCCTGCACTGCCTCTGAAAGCCACCCCATGGGTGTCTTTCTACTGCGGAAAGAGGTGAAGCACATCCCTTTTCTTCAAAACCAAGGTAAGCAATTTCTCAGATTTTCTCCTCCCTCCACCCACAGATAGTGGATTTCTAAACTCCAGCCCCTGAGATTTGACCCATTTGAGGAAGCGTTTAATGAAAATCTCCTATTTGAATACAGAATTGGGTGTTACAAACTAATGTAAGTACTGACAAAAGTCGTTACCTAAACGTAACTGGGCATGAAGTTCAGC
>NW_010393634.1:38470-44164 GCF_000710305.1 Buceros rhinoceros silvestris | reverse complement strand
GGCCAGAGTTAATTGGACTCATTACAAGGCCAACAGCATTCAACACTTTTTTTTTAACACAGCAAAGGGAGCCTAACAGCTGTTGAAGCGTGTGGAACGTTAGCCAAAAATTCAGCTTCTGCATACGTGAGGAAATAAGTCTCGATTTTGATGTGAAAATAAGATTTTTTTTTTTTTATATAACATGGGATTAGGAACATGATTAAGAGGGAAATGTCTGTGCAATACCAAAAGCATACTCTCCAAAAAGCCGACCTCTGCTGGATCAGGATGATGGCTTATTCCATTGTGGTTTTCTGAATCTGAAATCAGAAGCTTTCAAATTTCTTTTGCTTCTGTGTGAGGGGTGTGTTTTGTATTTCTGTGCATTGTGGCTAATAACACCCAATCCAGGGATGCTGCCGAAAAGCCTCTGCCAATGGGCAGCATCTGCCCATGCAGGACCTTCCAGCAGGAGGAAGCCCAGCAAATCCCTGCAGGTCTGTCTGTCTGTGCAGGTGTTGTTTGGTTGAGATTTTTGCTCCAATTTGTCACCTCCTCACCCCCGATAAAGCCCTTGTCAGGCTGTGGTACCCCCAGGGTGAGGATCTGGCCAGGAAAACAGAGGGGAGCGGATGTGAGCTCAGACAGGGCGAGAGGTGAGGAGCTTTACCTCCGTCTCCCTACTCCACGCTTGTGCCTGGGGACCTTCAACCTTAAATACCACCCTCCCAGCCCCTGCTCTCCTAGTGTGTGGTGAATCACTGGGCACCCATCTGAAGAGCACCCAAAGCTCAGCCTGGGGTTTTATCAGCCGTGTGCACAGAGCATCTCCATGGCCAGTGGTGGGGAGATGCCTGGGAACATCCTCTTCAGCAGCGAGCTCTGAGGCGGCGCCGGGTGGCTACCAAAGTGGTGTGAACCACACAGGGGGATTCACACACACTGTAAAAACCTGGTGGGGCAACGGGAGGGAGAAGCCATTGAAGAAATGGGGTTTGGTTGGCACAGAACCCTTCCTGCTCTCCTACTCCTCACAGAGGAAGGATGGGGTTAAAAAGTGGAGGAAGCGGGTGTATGCCAACTTCCCTGGCAGGGGCTGCAAGGAAGGTAGGTTTTGGCAGGAAACATGACTGCCAAGGTGTTTGAGAGATTCTTCTTGGGGACAGTTTTGTCTGGTCTTCAGGTGATTTCCTGTGGCACTTACTGGGGTTCTCCTCCCGGGGCAGTCCAACTGTTGAGACAGAGATTTGCGGCTGCTGTGGAGAGTGTGGGGCTGCCGGTCTCTGAAGGGCATGGCCTTCCGGGGGGCCGTGCCGTCCATCTCCCCTATCCAGTACGGGTCTACACCTGCCAGGTCTGGAGAGAGGGGGTGGGTTGGTTGTTAAGCATTGGGCATTTCATCAGGTAAATGTCACTTAGAAATGGTTTTCTCTGGAGAGAGGGGGTGGGTTGGTTGTTAAGCGTTAGACATTTCTGCACATTCATTTTATCAGGTAAATGTCACTTAGAAATGGTTTTGCTCTTGTAAATCTCTCTGTGAAGGAAGTCATCTTTTAAATCCTCACTGTAGGCACATAAAACAAAAAGCAAACATTCCCCACCAAAAGCATGTAGTCCTATTTAGCATGCACCTTAAAAAAACAAAAAACAACAAAAATGGAAAGCTTATGCACAAAATTCCTGACTGAAGGATATTGTAAATATAAAAGCTGATGCTTTTAAGCATCAAAAATTTTTAGCTGAGGATCCCAGACTGAATTTGGAGAACAGCTGCCTTTTCTTTCAACACTGCAGTACCGTCACGCAATGTGTGCTGCGCACTCCCTGAATAGTACAAGAGAAAAGATCACTTCTTTGCGACTTACTTGCTGAGTTACTGCGAGTCCGTTGACATGCAGCTTTACTGTGCAGAAAGTAACTTTGTATTTCCAAAGGCCTTTCCTTACAGGTTGGTGTTTCCTAAAAACAGAAAAAATCTTTTGCTATGCAAGAAAATTCTTGAAAGTGATTTAAACTTAAATTTTATCCTAATGTAACTTGCACAATCTTCAGCCTGAATCCAAGTACATGGAGCAAATTAGTTATTTAAAATAAATAGGATGATAAAGGAGAATACAGGTCAAAACTTTGCTATTAGCACGATTATAACTTGCCAAAATAATAAGACAGAAATAGAGTCTGGACAGAAAATTAGTTGGACTCCCCCAGTTGGTTCAGATAGACTAGTATATTCATCTATCGGTAAACTGTAACCATGTTCATCTAATTTCTGCAGATAACTTCTGGGTGCTTTTGGATACTCAGTTTCCATCACCTTGGAAGGGCATTACTTTCAAAAGGAAAGTTCTCGGGCCCAGCTCCGCAGTTGGCGGATGGATGTCTGACTTCTGCTGATTTCAGAGTGATGGCTTTTAGTCACAACGCATCCAGGTGTTTAAAAACCCTTAAGAACTAGGCTTCAGTGTGTTCTAAAACTTGCTCTTGAAAATATGGCCACTAATTCTAGCATTTAAAAACTTGTAGATTAACCACTCGTGTTTCTAAATACAGGTTTTTAGAATCATTTGGAAATAAATAAAGGATTATTCACATTTGAATAACAGTTGACGTTAGGAATAGCTTCCGGATGTGTATGGTTCTCTTGTGATGTGGGGAACACCATTGGTCCTGAGGGAATCCTGGTTAAAGGAAGAACATTACTAAACATAGAGAGCATATGGGAACTGACTGAAATATAGTGAAACTCCAAAAAGAAAGAGCAGTTTTTCTCTGTCGTGTTCTGCAGGGGCGAAGGTGGCCCCGAGAACAGCATCAGAGCAGGATC
Source organism: Buceros rhinoceros silvestris (assembly GCF_000710305.1). Classification (NCBI taxonomy): domain Eukaryota; kingdom Metazoa; phylum Chordata; class Aves; order Bucerotiformes; family Bucerotidae; genus Buceros; species Buceros rhinoceros. The sequence goes on along the minus strand of NW_010393634.1, from coordinate 41,358 downwards.
TATATGTTCTAATCCGTCTGGAGGCAGTTCAAACAAACTGTTTCTTCCAGGAGCCTGATGATAGTAGTGCTGTTTGGAGGTCCAAGAACTAATGAGTGATAATTTTCCTCTTCGACAGCAGGTGGAGACATTGCCAAGCAGGAAAATAGTACCAGGGCTTTCCAGTCCCATTCCCCTGGGGAACTCTTCGGAATAAGGAATGCAACGACCTTTAAAGAGGCGTTTTGAAAATGATTTTGCAGTGTTTATGTTATCCCTCGAGCTAGCTTGAAAAGCTTTTGCTAATAATCTGTAATTAGCTTGGTGTAGGCTTGTCTTTAAATGCACAGTTCACCTGGATGCCTCTTGGGAAGTGCTGGCTACAAGTAATTAATCTCTGGCCATTTAGCCATTTATAGGAGAGAGAATAAACTCAAATCTTGTCAGAAGACATCCGGGTGAGACAGTTCACTGCTGTACTAGGAAGAGGCACGCTCTACTTAGACCTGACAGCAGCTCCAGTCAGGGGTGTTTTCCCAGTCTAGGATTACAGCAGAGCTTTCTGTGCGATCCTATTGCAATAACAAGCAGAACGTGCTTTTTTTCCCCTTGAATATCAACACCTAGACCCTGTAACAAATCTCTGGCTGAGCTCTATTGTCTTCAAAGTGGTAATGTGTGGGAGAGGACTGACTCTGTCCATTCATCCTCTATTTTCCTCCAGAATTTGCAAGTTGAAAAGCCTTGGCGCCATCAAGTTTGGGGTGGGGATGAGAGATCAAGAAGCCTGACATGAATTGTGTCTAATCCAGTGAAATGGACTCTGTGAAAGAAAGATCCAAAGGGTCTTCCCCAGAAAGTTTTGGTGATAATCTGAGATTGCTGACCTGTTAATGCTGACTTCTGCGCCCCTCCATCTGTAGCAGACTCCAGTGACGTTTGCTATGGGAGTTTCCTAGCCGTAGATCCTAGATCCATAAAACTATTTTAGTACAGGGCGTGCTCTCTGGCTTCTCGATTCGTGGATCTTCCCTTAAATCCACATCTGCCTTTGCTCAGTTTCCAAATGGAAAACTAGCACTGGCAAGCTATGTGTTTCTGCAAGGAGGTGTCGTACAGCCCTTGCTAGAATTTCCCAGGCCCTTGGCCTCCCCGTAGCCTGCCTGCCTCTATCTGGGAAAAAGCTATGCTGAACGTCACCAGAGTCTGACCACAAGAGGTCTGGGGTTTTGTCAGGAAGAGAAAAACCATATTCTTCTAATGTCTCATGCATAAATTCCTCTTCTTTCTCAAGTAAATGTTGTCAAACCATCCCACCATTGTGGGGGGCGGGGGGTGGGGGGGGACAACACACCACAACTTTCATGCTTACTTTGCTAGCCATCATGATGTTCATCAGCCGTGTTGTTGGGTTAATGAGAGATTCAGCCTCTTTGTGCAGATCTTTAAGTGACTGTCCATTTAGTGTTAACAGTTCATCCCTTGGGCTCAGAAGACCATCCCTTAAAAAAAAAAGAAAAGAAAAAAGAACATGCTTATAAATTAGTTTACAAAGAACAACATGGCATTGTTGTGCTACCTGTCTCACTGCAGAATCAGCTGCAATCCTCCGATTGCCTTGAACGAAGCTCTCATGAGATCACTTGATGTGTGATGCACCCCATCCCCCGCTAGGATTTTTTCCTGTTGCTGCTCCCTTCTGCTCGGTCCTGGTGATTAATGGCTGCCTTTCCACACATAGCTTACATCCAGGCCAATATTCCTCCTCTCTCACCCATTTACATTTGCAAGTTGATCAGTGACTATACACTTCACTTTCAGGAACTTTGGCTGACGTTGCTTTCCAGTGACCTTGCTAGGCTGGTGACGTTCACCGCTGCCTTTAACAGGGCACCTAGGAAAACGCCATTTGGAAACTTGACGTGCAATCTTTCACTCTTCCAGGTTTGTTTCTTAGTGTAATTTCAGAGCATTAGATCCCTGAGTGGTCACAATTTTCTTGAATCTTGACCTGTCCTCAACTGTGAAAGCATTGTAAAAGAAAGATCGCTGCTTTTCTCTGACACTGAGCTTCAAGTCATGGCTTGACCAGAAAGCTGGCGCAGACAAATGTCCCCCTGATAAGCTTGCTGACTCCAGGTGTACTGTACCTGTTTGCTGCACCTCCAGCAGGCGCGTGGCTGCCTGTGAGCCCTTTCCAGAGAGATGCACGTTTTGGGCTCCTGGAGAGCTTGGCTCCCGAGCTGCTGCTGTTCCCTGTGGTTGTACTCAGCCTGCAGATGCAGCTGTCCTGATTCAGAAGATGGAAGATCGCATGAAACAAAACGTACCAAGGACGTTAAAAGTTACTTACAGGTTATCTTGAGCCTTTTTAACTAATACAGAAAATGTTCTTGTTCCTAGTTACCAGATTGCCTCTAAGTAGAACAGGAACTGGCCTTTAACACTGCGCAATTGTGAAAGAATAATTACATTATAGTCAGTGTTTAAAAAAAGTTGTTTTTCTTAGGACTTCAGTGGCTTCTGGCTACATGCGGGAAGTGTTAGGCTAAAATGCCCCTTTGCACAGAGGGGAAGAGAACAGATAATAGACTTTTCATAGTAACTGGATGAATGTTGCCTCTGCTAACTATTATAAGAAAAGGCAGGGAGGAAAATAAACATAGGCCAGAAAAGGAAATGCTCTGGACCACAGAAGAGGTCTGAATGGAAAATAAGTGTATACAAAACACTAGAAGCTCCGCCCCTGCTGCTGACTTGTTGAGTGGGAGCAGAGGAGTGGAGACGACTGCAACAGTCAAAGGTTCTTTGTCCACTCCAGACTGGTTGGGGTTGCTGCACTCTGTGTGTTGCATCTGGAGCAATTGTAAGCACATTTTTAACGCAGTTATGAATCATTAACATATGGC
>NW_010393634.1:22187-38384 GCF_000710305.1 Buceros rhinoceros silvestris | reverse complement strand
TTAACATATGGCCATACAGAAAGAGAAAAAGTGTTTGAAGTCATATGAGTAATTAAAACAAAGAATGGATTGAGTAAGCACATGAAGAACAACATGTTTTTCTAGGAAATACGCAGCACAAATGCATGAACACTTGAAAATTCTAAAGAGACAAGGGAAGCTGGGAAGTTAGCATGCCATTTCTTTTTGATTTGCTTAGTAAATCTTGTAATTCAAGTATTTGCTCGTTCTACTCCCAGCTGAACCCACCTCCTCTGCCCTCGCCAGCCTCTCCATTCTCCACAAAATGAAGAGGGCTCTCAGTGTATCCTGGATCCAGGCTTGTTCCCAAGAGATTTGTATGACTGAGGTATAGATTTCTGAAGGGGAGGCAAATTTCATATGTTAGGACAGGCCACAAAATGTAGTAGTGGTCAACTGTCTATTGCTCCCGGGTCTCCTGGCCAGAGCGGCGTGAACCTTTTCCAGCAATCCGTCATCAGCACAAGGAAACCTGTGTAACCACCTTCTTAACCATCACCACAGCTTCAAATCCGCCCTAAGTAGAGTTCATCCAGTCCCGAGGGTTAGAATCATTGCGCCCTTCCACCACAAATCAATAGGGATCACATCATACCTGACTGACAGCAAACACAAACTTCACATTTACAGTAATGTCAATAAGGATCATAACCTTCTAGGCTGACTGTTGAAGCCTGGCTCCCACTCTGAAACCTGCCAGAGTAAATCGGAGGCTGTGAATGAATGAAATGTTTAAGCTGGAGCCCTGGGCTTACTGCAGGCTGAGTTCTGTAGGTAATGGATAAGGGCTATACTTACGGTGACTGCCTTGTTAACTCTGCGGGTTTGCTTGCATTCCAGATCGTCTGCCATTAACGAGGAGTGTCTGATTTTTACGAAGCCTCTTTTGTTCATGAAGAGTGCTTCTAGTGAGCACCCGGTAAGTGTATAAGCATGGGGAGAATTCTATTTTTAACCAGTTTGTTTGAACTCTAATAGTAGTTTTGGAGCTTCTATATTTATTTTTCACCCAAGGTAAATACCCTGGGAAATACATACTTGAAATCAGGACTACACTATACTCTTTTTTTATCTTGTGGCAGTGCTTTGAAGTCTTTGGCATGGTAACAAAATAAAGGTTAGAATTCTGATGTCTTAAATTTTCAGATCTTGAGTAGCAAAAAATGTGAGCTAACTTTTCTGTTTGTTTGCATTGGTCCTTTGTTTTTAGGTATTAGTGAGAAATTACAGGCCAGGTTCTATATACGTGAGGCATCCATTAAACTCACAAGATTTTCAGTAGGGCAGTGTGGTTGTTCTAAAACATGAGAAATATAAGATAAATATTAAAGTTAGGCAGTTATTCTGCTGTGTTTTGACGTGTGTTGGGTTTGTGCCTGGTAGCGTTTTGGTGGTGGGAGGAGGACTGCTGGCATGGTCCCTGCTGGCAAGTAACATGGATGGAACTGGGACTGACCACGATCCCCATCCTCTGCCCATCCTGTGCCGCATGGAGGGGGAGGAGGTAACAAAGCTGGAACTGGAAAAGAAGGGAGGGGTGGAGGGAAGATGTATTTAAGATCCTGTTGTTTTTTCTCGCTGTCTCACTCTGATTGGATTGGTGATTTAGTAGTGATTTTGTTTAAATCAAATGGCTTTGGTTTCCCCAAACTGAGTCTGTCTTTTGCCCGTGTCCGTAATTGGAAAGCGAGCCCTCCCTGTCCTTTGTCGCGATGCTTAAGCCATTTGTTGTATTTTCTCCTGCTGGAGTGAGAGTGGCTGCATGATGTGTTTGCCAGTTGAGTCTAACAGCTGACAAGACATCAGCTGATCGTGGATGGGGGCTGTTGTAAAAAAATAATTGTGCTAGAGAGTGTCTAAAAAAAGTTGTTTACCTGTTTTTTTTTTTTTTTTTTCCTGTAGTCAGAATTCAGGTTTGGACTTGCCAACTTCTCTTCTTAGGAATCCTTACTCCTGGGTACTGCTCCCTTGAAATAGCTGCGTATACTCTCTCAGATACTGGTCAGGCACACACAGAACTTCGCGCAGCTGCTCTCTGTGCTTCGTTTTGTTCTTTATTTTAACATAACACTAGAATTTTTCAGACTGTCCCCAACACACGTCTGTTAAGAGCGCAGTTGTGCCTAAGCCCTTTGTTTAACTTGTTCACGGTTTACAACTGGTGGGTTCATGGTGTTTATAAAAATCCTCATAATTAATTGTCCAAAAGTTATTTGGCTCTCACCAGTTTCACGGGACCTCAGAGCGGAGCGGGTTTGGCTCTGAGGTTTTTCATTGCAGCGTGTAAGTCCTTTGGGGAAGACATTGAATTTTGTGCGATGGGAGTCATGCCAGGCTGGAAATTCTGGGTTATATTAGGACATATATATGAAGTGACACCAAATAAAAACTGAAATGAATATTCTTTCCAAGAGCAATAAATTGCATGTGCTCTTTAAGAAGGAAAGTAAAGGTTAAATCTGTTGTACATGGCAGAAAGACCTTGGGAACAATTTTTATTAAACTGAATATAAAAACTACCAGGTTGGGCTACATTTCAATCAGGCTCTGAGTGTCAGTCTTTTCTGCAATGAATTTATGTGAATTACTTATAAAAAAAAAAATTTTTATTGGGCACTAGAGACATGTGGCAAATATCTGTATGTTGTCAGCATCTGCACTTTTTTGGGTCCTGGATATAGATCACTATATTCACATCCAAGTTATTGCAACATGGCAGAAAATTAATAAAAGCTGTTCTTCAGAAAAATAAACATTTGACCAATTCATGAGCCAGCAGTCAATTTGCTTTGGGTTTTGTTCTTTAATGGATTTTATTTCCTGTCTTGCTTATTATTTTATGCATAGAAATATTGCTGATGGTTCCAAGAGTAAAGACTATTTATTTTGCATCCTCCTCATTTTTAAAGCGTCCTGCTAATTTTGAAAGGTGATTTATAGCTCTCAATGTAGTGAATGCTGAAAATTTGCTAAAATAAGGTTGGCAGGTTTGGTGTGGGGGCAGGTAAATTCTAGGTCAACCCTGCCTACCCATTGTTAGAACATATCTTCAAATGCACACTTGCTGCCGGTTCCTCAAATCTCTTTGTTTATTAGGGGCTTTGACACTGAACATTGCAAGGCTCTGGGGAAACTTGTATCTGCATTATGATATTCACTCATTGCTCTGAAAACAAAACGAAGAAAGTCTGTGGGAGTGTGCTTTAGGCAAAATTTGTCTTTAAACTGAGTCTGCTTGGCTGAAAGATAAAAATCCAAGGTGTGGTGTCCAAGAGCCTTCCTCTTTCTATCACAGGTGAGAGTAGAATCATTTTCCCAGTATTTAGTTCTGGAAAAGTAATTTGCACATCCAGGCCAACTCTCTTCTCCTGTTCCCCCACCGCCTCCTTTTTTTATTATTTTTTTGTCATGCAAAATGGAGAGCTTCCTAGGATGTTTTTCTATCTGCCTTTTAAAAGATTTCTTTTTCCTTCACACTTCCATTAGCCATTTCTAGCCCAGAGTCCCATCTCAAGACATATAATTCCAGATGTTGTTTAAAAATAAGGGTAACCATGGCATCTGTGGAAAACTGAAAAACTGTTGTGCACTCAGCTTAAGACACAGTAGTTAGATTGTCTGAAATGACGTGTTATACAAGGCCAGTTCAAGTAAGGTCTTTGACTCAGCTAACCAAGCATATGACAATGAGCTGATTGACTGCTTTTATAAAAAAAGAAAAAAAAATCCCAAACAAAAAACCCCAAAACAATTATCTAACAGCAGTACAATAGAAAATTTAAATATTTAGTTTTTCTGACCTCCTGTCTCTGAAATAGCTGGGATTTCCAATACAGGCTTTGGGGATTTTCTTCCAGACACATCTTTTTTTTGCATTCTAACAGAGTTTTAACAGAGAAAGGACCAGTCTCTCTGGCATAAACTGACATGACTCCACTGATCCTGATGTACCCTAGCCAATGCCTTGGTCTTTTCAAAATATTTATAGTAGGTGTAATACATTTTCCCAGCAGCATATTCCCTTTGCAATTAATAAAATGGCAGAAGCTAGAAAGCCTTTGGATGATGCAAGAAGCAGGGCAAGGGATTAAGGATCTCTCTTAGATATACAATTCAGCACGTCAAATGTTACAAACGGACCTTTCCACCCATCAGCTGTCCTTTGGTGTGTTTTTCTGGGAGCCTTTGCCTTAGCCCGCATTTTGCAGCGCACACTGTCATAATATAACAGCCTCTTTCCCAGCTTGCTCTGGGGATAACGTGGCCCTGAGGTCCAAAAGCAAAAAGGCTGGGAATACAGAAAGAGAGAACAAGCAGGAAAAGGAGAACACATAAAAGCCAAAATAAATGCAGTCACCTCTCCTGGCTTTGTTTTTCCATACCACCTATAGACTCATGTTTGAGACATTACAGTCTGTTGCTCTAATACTTGTCCTGGTACCAAAGGGCCAGTTAAGTGGTGTTTGAATAAGGGTGAGATAATAAAAGTACATTCTGGTGATGACCAAGTGGGAAAAATGCCCCACTGGCTGGTAACTCTAGGTGTTTCCCATGGTGTTGGTAATGCGGGGAAGGAGGTAATGGAATGCTTCTTGAAGCAGCTCTTGAACCCAGCAGAGACTGCAGTTCTCTGAGGAACAGAAGTTGATGTTATCTAGTCCTGTCCTCCCTACAAATGGTGTAAGTTCAGACTTTGTAATGCTATGAGCAGGCAAGGACACCTTTCGCAGTGTTTGCTCTGTCAGCGGACGATGTATCAGATACTGCTTACAATTTTTTTGTTTTCCTTTCAGGACACCTGAAAATTGCTGATTTTGTGAGAAGCAAATGATAAGGGGGATCTGCTTGTTTATACACTGACAAGCTGACTTTCTAGCTCTGTCCCTACCAGAGTAAGTGCACCTCATCTTGGAAGCTAAGTGGTCTGGGAGCTGCCTGAACAGATGACACCCAGGTTACCCTGAGCACTCTAGATGCAGTGAGCAACAGTCAATACAAATGAATATGGGAACACAGAAACCAAATGAATTCAGAAGCCTGCTCATCTGCTCTCATCGCTGTTGATGATACATTAGAGAAGGGAAAAAAAATCTTTGCTCTTTAGAATGTATAACGAAATGAGATACTTTGATGAGGATGTAAATATTAATGGATCAGACTGAGACTTTCTTCCCCAAGTGCTATCTCACAAAATGTAAGTTCTTATGTGCTATAAGATTTTGATACAGTATTTATTTCTACTGCTTTCCTGTCAATCCGTGTCATGGCTTAGGTCTGGCCCAGCCTCAAACTGGGACATTCAGCCAGGCAGAATGAGGAGATGGCTGGGAAGTTTGTGGAAATGGTAGTCCTTAGCGGGACTATCTCTACCTGCCTTTCTGCTAAGCAACATGTAGATGAAAGAAGCTGCTGTTGTAAGGCACAAAATGTTCGGAGGACACAGAGAAGAAGAAAGAATGTGGCATTTGTTAGGAAGTGGGAAGCAGTCAGTTTACCGCAGATGTGATTCCTTGTTCACTGCTCCTCACTTTCTCCTCCCCTCACTTCACTTGCTTTAAAGTATTCGATGGTCGGTTGTTTCCTTTTGTCCCATCTTTGTAATCCCACACTCTTCCCTCTCCATTTTCCTTTTCCCAAATTATCTCCTGTTTTCTTCCAGTATGTTATGCAGCCACTTTTCTGTGACAAATATTGGAAATAGGACTCCAGCAGCAAAATGAGAGATCTGTGGTGATAAGGTAGGCCAAGGTCGAAGAAGAACATAACCATTAAGAACAGTTACACAGGGCCCTATGTGACATATAGTGGCCATATCTTGGCAGGATGTGAATGACTATCTTGTTATCCAAGCGTCTGAGGTAACTGCGTAGTTCACATGGATGTAGCAATGACTGAGGTTTTTGCCCTGAATGTAATGAACCACCGAATAGTTGCTGATGGGCTTCTATTCAAGTCTTGTCTCAAACTTATTGCATTCTACCTGTTATCACTTCTAGACACGTGAAAGATCAATCCCTGCAGCTTTACACTTCAAGTGTGCCACCATGCCACATACTACCAGAAAAAAGTTGCCTGGAAGATGCAGTGATGAACTGAAACCACTAGCATCAGCTGCTGCCCACATATCATCACAGTAAAAGTGGTAGAAGCAGCATCACAGTTGAATAACGTCCATCCTCTGCTCTTTTGGTGCCCTGCTGGTTTAAATTCAGGCTGTGGATGCTTTGGTTAAAAGCAAAAATACCTGCACAGTACAAGTCAGGTTTTTTGCATGTAGGGCCAACCTTTGCAGTACTCCTCACAAGAGCCAAATTTAGCCCAGATACAAGGTTGTGGTCCCTTCACACACGCCTTACTGCTGTGCTATACCTCAGGTGACAGAGGAGCAGTGAGATCAACTTGCACTCCCACCCCAAGTAGTGTAGTACTATTGGCACCAAAACCTGGGCAGATTTTGTTGAAAGGAAGAATTAATGAAACCTGGTATCATCAGAATTTCAGCCTTCTGAAATTCTCTGGTGCATAGTAAGATCTGAGTTCTAGCTCAAACTCTTTTCCACAGGTAGAACAACAATAACAAAGTGTTTCTGGGGGGATTCTCTGTAGTCTAGTGTAGGTTGTTCTCATGCTGCAGTGTCTCGCTCAATGGCTACAGCAGCATTTTCTACTGAAGACTGAAGTGAAAGGAATTGATGTCGTGATGCATGGGCGCCCTGTCTGCAAAAATCCTCCTCTTGCCTCTCACTTCCGTATTGTAATTAGCACCTAGTTTCTCAGGCTGTAATGGGACAAAGGTCTGTTCCTGGGGATCCTGAAGGTTTTGGAATCAGGAAAACATGACTCTCATACACACGCAGCAGTCTCCGAACACTGCTTGGTTTGTTCATCGTTTATCGCTTCTGGTGAACCCCATGCAACTGGCAGAGTATGGCTCAGAAAGGCACGGAAGTTTCTGAACAGGAGAGGAACTAGTATTTGGAATATTGACCTTCCAGGTTCCTACCTAGCTCTGGAAGAGAAATGCACGAGTATTAAATCACTCAGCACTTTAAATCATTCTTCTCTCCTTCCAATGGGACAGCGAAAATCAAGTTGTTCAGTTCTGTGGGAGTTATTAGCTCCTTCAGAGTTGTACTTAGGGCTGCAGGCACTGGAAAGCAGAAGAGTAGTGGAATATGCTCAGCAACACCACATAAAGAATGGAATCTATTTTCCTGAACAAAGACAAGGATCCTTCAGCTCTGAGTCACACATCACGAATTTCTGAAGCATCACTGTTGACGGCCAGAGCGAGCATTATGCTGGGACTTGAAAAATGTTTGTTGTCTCCTTTCTTGGAGAGGTTTTAAGCTTAAGCTCTCTAAGACACATGGTACAGAAAGACAGTTCTGACAGGCTTGCGCCATGTGCTTTTGCAATATAGGGTAAAGCCTCAGCAACAGGAGAAGGTCGGTAGTACAGGGTAAAGTCAGTGCAGCTGTTACCAAAGTTCATCCTACTTAGCATATGGAGATAAGACTTTTTAGAATCACTCTCTGATCCATGACTGTGAAGGGTATGGAAGGTAGCGTCTGCAGAAGTTTGTATTGCTATGAGAGCTCTGGAGAGGGAATTTAATGTACGCATTTTCTACAACAGCACTAAGCAACCCAAACACTGCTCTGAGGGACTAGAATCCTGATTAACTTGTTACCATCCATCCAGGCTCTTGACCCATCCTGTTCAGTGACACCAACACTTCAGCCTAAGAGTGGATTCATACCGTTAGCAGTTATATTTTGTCTGTGCGATGACATTAGTTATGAGATTTGCTCTGTTTCCCAATCTCTATTTGAGATTCTTTCCAGCTATAAAACAAATTATCTAAACTTACAGTCTGCAATAAGATACTGAGTAGTTTCACACAGGCGTGGATCCTAACGGTTATTGGTAGCCTTGCGTATTTTGAAGGTATGTGAAAAAGGACTGTGGCAGCTGACACGTACCTAAGGAAGTGCTTCAGGTTTGTTAGGAGAAGAGGGGGGAGTCATAGAGGCCAGCTCCTTCACTCCCAGATGGAAATCAGCAGAGCGCCTATGGACTGTTTCCACAGGGGAGAAGGGGTATAGTTTTGAAGGTCACTGAGTGTATTTTGGGACTTGGGTCAGTGTTGCCTATTTATGTTTTCTCTTAGAATGTAATAGAAGGTTGGCTTGTTTTTGTTCTTGTGCTGGGACTTTGCCAGGTGCTGAAACACCTCACATCCAGAACTCTGTCCTACTGCAGCCTTTGCAATATTGGGCGGCGTGCTGTGGTCGTTAGCAAGAAACTCAAAGAGTAAGGGGAGATTCTGATTTTCAGAACCCCTGTGCCACTGTGTGGTCTAGTTTTAGCCAATTTTATGGAAGGTATGTAAAATAAAATAAAATATGTAAGAGAGAATACTTTAGGTGAAAGGATCAGTTCTTTTATATAAGCCTGTATTTGCACAGGTAAAAGGCACATAATAAGAGACATGCCAGGAGGACGCAAACAACTGTATTAAAAACATGTCACACTTGTAGTGAGGTCCCTTTTATACATCACACCAATGGTTTGAGAGAAAGTGGAAAAAATTAGAATATGTCACGGAAAATAAACTTTCTAAAGAAATCTAAAATATATTGTTCAGACTGAAAAATTGTTCAGATAATTAGAGTTAACATAGTCCTTGATTAAAGAATAATGTTGTACTATGAGGCTGTTAACACTTTTTTCATCCCTAGGAAATAGTGACATCTCTGGTGATTTTAGAGCCATCACTATCTCCTTCCTGAATCAGAGAGCAGGAACACCAGCCTGCTGAATCTCCTGTGTCTTTCATAGTATTAATACAAGTCCTACTTGCATAGCCTGTGAGATCTCATGGGATGCCACTTTACAAACGCACTTTACTATAGTGACAGCTCTATATTTTGAGCTGAGTACTACCCTGCTGGTGGAAAGAACCAGCTGTGGTAGTCCGAACGCACGGAGAGCCACCTAGCAGTCCCCGATTTCAGCAGAATGTCAATCAGCAGAGCGCAACAGCACAGCAGGGAAGCTAATACGTGTTTATGCTGTTTATACAGGAACAGACCCGCAGGCTCATGTGCTCCGAAAAAGCCAAGTAGAATTCTGTGTTCCTGAGGAATATCAGTCATTCCATTTAAGAACTATTGCAATAGGAACCGTTACAATATACTGCACCGAGCTGCCTACCTTGGTAAGTAACTTTCTTCTCATGTTGTTGCAGTTCTCATTTGCTGCAGCTTTGGACTGGACCATGCTGGTGATGACACGTGCAGGATCAGGTGGGCTGTCTTCCGTCTCTGATGTGCATGGTAGCTGTGTTCTGGGACAGCAGTCAAAATCCTCTTGACCCCAGCTGGTAGAGATCTCAAAGGGATCAGGGCATTTCTCATCAGGACTTGAGCCATCGTCACTGGTTTTGGCATTGCAAAGTATGAGTGATCTTGAAATGGAGCGAAATTTTCTTGACTTCCTGTTCCCACCATTGCTCTTGCGATCCATCTTCAGAGGGCTGGTAGTGCTGCTCTTTTTCCTATCATTCTCCCATTTATGCAGCATGATACTTTCAATAACTTTCTCTGCTTCTCTGGTGCTAAATATCCTCCAGGAAAGGAAATATAAAAAGTAAGTTGTAATATACCCCACTTTCTCCCACTTAATATCTTACACTACTGAAAAGCCCTAATGAATAAATCGAATCAACAGAGCCTTTCAGTCTGCTCACAGCCACGTGATATCTCATGACTTGCTAATGCTGTTCTGTGCAGTGCTGTACTAAATTCTCCTTCACCTTTTCATTCTCTTCCCATGCTCCCCGGGCATAATGGAGTGCTTTTAATACATGTTTTTGATGCTTCCATTGTGCTGCTTCCTTTGGGCTTCTCCTGAATTTGCATGTTGAAATCCAAAATTGAAAAGGAAGATACTTTAAAAGCATTATTCTACCCTCCTAACGTTATCTGGAAAGAGGAAGCTCCTTCTGAAGCTTGATTCATGAAACCACTGTAATTCAAAGAAGATTAATCAAATTGTGGAGGTTAAGTTTTCTGCCTGGCACATCTGATTTGTAAGTGGTTCAGCAAAAGCAGATCTTAGCCACGAGAGAGTAAGGAATGTCAGGCTGCTATAGAACTCCTACCTTCGCAGACCAGAACTCACTTAAGACCGTGCATTTAAGTAACAGAGAGATCCAGTGAAGCACTTAAGTTGTGAATATCTGATTAGGGATTGAAGTCTATAAAGGAATACAGCTCCAATACATCACTCAAGAAGCCTCCCATTACAGAAAGGGTTTGTTTCAGCGTATGATTCAGCATACAATAGTAAGAGAAAATGGAAGAAATTCTACACAATCAAAACGTGGCAAAGTTGGAGCTTCTGTGGAATGAGTGAAGTAATGAGCGTGTTAAGGTAACAAAGGGGAGTTTTGTTAAACTGTTTCCTTTTTCTCCCAAAAAGTTTTCTAGAAATATTTTGGTAGGTATTTGTCAGTGCTGAAAATTCAACAAGAGGAGGTCTGATTACTTTGACTTTCTCAATTTTTATCATCATCTTTACACAAACTTTTCGCAGTATCTCGTTGATACTGTATGCTGCCATTCTAGAGAAAACGCCTATTGAAACTAAAGCATTTGCATCGGTCAAAGATGCTGTAGGTGTTACACACAAAACCGAAAATCAGTGTAACTTGAATGGCACTTCTCAAGTATACTATTGAGAGGGAAAGTTTGTACGTCGTGCTCTAAACTGGGTGGTTGTGCTTGTTTTGTGGTTGTTGGTTTTCCCTTGTTTCTATGCAAAATTAGGTAGATACGTATTCACTTTGTACCTGAAATGCCATTGTTGATGTAGAAATAGAAGGCAGATTTTCCAAAGGCTCCTTAAAGTCACAGCAATAAACATGGGCCTGCAAGTTTTGACCAAACCAGGTTCATATAATAAATCCAAGCCAGCCTTATAGTAGAACTGCAGGATTATTTTTTTTTCCCCTCTCATAAAAATAACCAGGAAAAACTAAGCACAGATGATAAACATTATGCCATCAAGTACCTGTCTAAAGGAGCTATATGGCATTGCTAGAAAAATATGCAATTCAATGCGAGTCTGAATTTGTTTGGATTTGTAAAAGGAAAAAAAAATTGCACGTAGCTTTTCCAGCAGCAGCAAAGAGGTCCCTTCATCTCCCAGGGAGAAGGATGTTTATTTGTTCAGTCCTTTCTGGCATTTTTGATACATATGCTCTTCCAGCCTTCTATCATACTAGTCCTAATATTGTTCTGCTCCCTGATGTCTCTTTTCCAAAATAAAATCCCTAATGCTTCAGATCTCGTGCCCTGAGTGTTGGAACTCATCAGATTTCCTAGCAGGACAGTATTCCAGGGCAAAGTTTAAGTTTGAAAGTATCCAGAGAACACGTCAAGTTCCACAAAGCTGGTGTGTTTTCTGCCCCTCTCCTGTGTGTCTTCAGGATCCCGTCTGCCCCGGTGGGACAGTTTGACCTCACTTCAATAAGAACATTAGAACTGAAGTCCCTGGGCTCCCAGCCTCCCCCACTCTGGCATGAGGGAAGCTTTCAGGGTCAAACTGAATATATTCTCCATCCCTTCAGTAACACGCATGTTCTACTTTTTTTCAGATATCCTCTATTCTTAGGACGAACAAGATTTGCGACCATGGCTGAACGCAGCCGCGATGGATGGAGGACTGCCCAACAGCACAGCCGTGCTCCCTTCCTGTGATGCATAGCACACGCTGAATGAATAAAGGATCATCTAAGCCTATGTGTAAGGTCACAGAGGCCAAAGGGGGTGCACAGAGGTATGACATAGATGGACCACGAACACATGTTTGAACACATGAACTTTGTGGTTGACGTGGAGTCTTATTTCTCTAGGATTAATCTCCCCTCCAGAGACTCTATGAAGCAACTTATTTTGAAGTACAGGTGTGAAAGGTGCTATGAATGATACCAGAACAATAATTTTGAGAACTGTCATAAGTAGTTGGTGGTGGTGTAATTCAGTATCACAAGTTTGCAATTTTTTGTATGCTTTTTTTATTGGTTAGTTAAAAGCTGGCTTGAACTCACCCTTACAAATCTATAAAGACATTCAAGGTTTAGAGATTTTCTTTGTTTCTTTCTTTAAAAAAAATACAATTTTTAGTGTTTTAGTAAGCCTAAAGCTTTAGTGTACCATAATACGTATGTACCTAACTGCAAATTCTGAGTTGGGAAATCCCTGTTAGCATCCCCAAGTGTATTAGGAAATTAATCTTGTGAAGCTTGATGCTGCTTTTCCTGTATGTCTGAAGACAGGTAAAAATGCAGTTTGGCCCATTACACCAGAATGTGGACTTGAAAAAGCAGTAGGACAGCTGGCATGAGGGGAACTTCTACAAGTATCTCCCCTCGGCACCTGGGTAGGAAGAAACAGAGCTACTTGCTGAAGGTGTGTGGAATGCGCATGACTTGAAAGTCTGCAACAGCGATTGGTGCTCCTTCTGTGACTCTGGCAATTGTACTAGACAATAGCATTAAGAATGTCAGAAATGAGCCCGAGTTTCACATTCAGACCTAAACAATCTTGCCTGTAGGGGAAAGTTAGAAGAACTAGCACTTTTCATTCAAGAACGTCAATGTTGCACAGACATTAACCGTACTCTTACTTCTCCAAAGAGAAAGATTTAAAAAAGAGCTATTAAAAGCACATGGATAAGCAGAGGATTTGATAGCTTAATGGTCAAAATACAGCTCTTTGGAGACTGGCATGCTAGAATGAAAGCTGGAGAGACGCAGAATCCCTTTCTTGCTCTGCCTGAAGCTGATGAGCTTAAGAAGGGAGCACCTCCATCAGTACTAAATGCTCTAAGAGATGCCTTTCTATGCTAAGCATCTGAGATGCAGGGAACACGTAAAAGCACCTGCTGAAACAGTGAAGGAAACTGCTCGAAGTTATCCCACCCCTCTGCAGTGCTCCTGAGGAATTTTACCGTATGCAGAGAGAACATCTCTTTTGCCCTGCTGCATCAGCTGTTTCCTCCTCTCCCACCCCCATCAGAGCTCCACTGGCTGGAAGACCAAGTTTAACTCCAAGTGACTTACCTAATATCTCAAAGCAAGCCTGGGGGCTGGGGTGAAAATAAACCCAGCAAGCCTAAAGACTTCCAGTTAAATACTTGCTCTTGCTCTATTAGATCACAGCCCAAAGCTTAATTAAGGCGACATCCTTTCCAGAGCTACTGATTCAGGACTGCATGAGTGACAGAGATATAGGAGGTACCAAGAACACAGTCTACAAGTTTTCCAATAAAAATATCCAGAAATGTTATTTTACACAGAAAACAATATCACAAGTGTTAGAGAAGCTTTATGATTCATTGCCATCTTCCACCAAATTTAATTCTAGGTATTGGTGGTGTGGACAATTACTTCAAAGTCAGTTCTGCAAACCATTCATCTTTTCCTCCGATGCACTCACTGCTTGTCATTTTCTCTTGCCTTTCTTATACCTTCAGCATGCCTGATGGAAGTTGTCTGTGGTTTGTAATGCAAACCAAATGTTCCTTCTCTGCTTCTCTCTTCGCACACACACACACATCCCCAAGCCCCAAGCTTTATTTTTCCAGCTTTAAGTCTAAAAAGCCCTAGCTCAGAACACAGTCTACAAGTTTTCCAATAAAAATATCCAGAAATGTTATTTTACACAGAAAACAATATCACAAGTGTTAGAGAAGCTTTATGATTCATTGCCATCTTCCACCAAATTTAATTCTAGGTATTGGTGGTGTGGACAATTACTTCAAAGTCAGTTCTGCAAACCATTCATCTTTTCCTCCGATGCACTCACTGCTTGTCATTTTCTCTTGCCTTTCTTATACCTTCAGCATGCCTGATGGAAGTTGTCTGTGGTTTGTAATGCAAACCAAATGTTCCTTCTCTGCTTCTCTCTTCGCACACACACACACACATCCCTAAGCCCCAAGCTTTATTTTTCCAGCTTTAAGTCTAAAAAGCCCTAGCTCTGCCTTCTGCAAACAAAATACTTGATTTGAGCTGTGCCCATTTGGTTCAAATTTTCAGCTGAATTTTAAACTGAGCATTTACAAGATGCAAGTAATTTGATGTAGCTCCCAGATTGAACGCGAATGCTCTGCTGTTAACCAGACAGTAGGAAAGAGAGAACTTTTCTTTGCTAGCAAGAACAAGATGAGTTTTACATTACCAAGTGCTAACAGCTTATCTTGCATCCTATTTTAATCTAGATCTTGTGATCTGTGTCACATTCATTACTGAGCAGTACTATTAGCACTGAACTATTGCACATGTCTAGGATTTCCAGGCAGCAGGAAGAGCTAGAGATATGGAAGTTTTCTAGTAAGGAGTAAGACACTCTTGGAGAGTTGAATATACTGTTAAAAAAAAAAAAGAAAAAGTTTAATAATACCTAATTGTAAAATAAAAATTCAGAAAGAGGAACTTACAACAGCGAGGCAGACAAACCTGACTCCTGCAGAAGGCTGTTCCTCTTCATAGGCCTGGCAAAAAAAGACAGAGTGAATAATTGAAAACACACTCTCATCATGTCACGTGACTTAGTTTCAGTAATTCTGCTCAGTACATTGGAACGGAGCTATTGTTTCCTAATTGAAGAAAACGTCAGCAAGGATAGATAAACAAAAGCAATGGGATGCAGGACTGGGGAAGCTGTTTCCAGCAGGCTCCCAGCTACCCAGAGAAGGTAAGGCCATCTAAGGAGTTTGTGTCATTTATTTTTACCCATCGCTCTCTGGTCCTGGTATTGATGGGGTTCAGGCATGTTAAACCCACTTATGAGGAGGCGGGGGAGGCAGTCAGAATCCGAGCTAATCAAGTGCAGGATTTCCTGCTGGAGGCTGAGATGACAAGCATGTTTCTCGTAATTTTTAGCAGATATTTGAAATGTTAAGCTAGTACGAATTTCATAGATCATTTCTGCTCCAGGAGGAAAACTTAATAGGATCCACTTTTGAATGCTAAGCCATTGTATCGTTCACCATGAAGTAGCATGGTCCCTTTAACCTGCCGGTTCTTAAATATTCTCCCTTTTTTGGGCTAGAATGCAATTTTGTGATCCAACTTGACCAAGGACTCAGAAAATTGTTCCTTTTTCCATAAAGCATCTGGGAAATGAGAACTATGCCGTGGATTCCAAACTGCCACAATGATACCCTTCATTTGCTGTAAGGTAAACGGTTCAGTCTTTTCTACTCCCACCACGAAACACCGTCTGGGTTGCAACCACCATCACTCGTGGGAGCAGGAAGCCACCTTTCTGCCACATCCCTAGGCTCGTTTAGCTGTTTCTCATTGATCACACAGATCAGTGGGTCAGTCCCCAGCTGTCAATACTGAGTTCTGCTCGAGTGACAAATAACAATCTTGCTGAAGAAACCTACTTTCTCTCAACGAATTTGTGTGATAAGATACATAGAGAGTTTGTAAATTAAAAAAAATTCCGTGGAAGAAAGAATTCTCTCTGAAACAGCTAATGTTAGCTTACTGAAATACTGAGGCCTTTCTGAAATGTTCTTACAAACTATAAACCCTGTATTTTTTCAGGAAAATGTAAGCAGAAACCTGAATTTTATACCCAGCCCCGTCTGGTCGTGGAAACGGTCAACAAGGGAGTGCTTGGACACCTGCTGTCCTCTGTGTTTTGTGGCATGAAGATCCTGGTTTTATTGGTCTGTCACTAAGCTCACAAAAGAGAAATTATGAGCTGTGAAGACAAGCATCTGCCCCTGAGAATGATGTACATACTGGGAGAAAAAGTGCAGATGAAATCTCTGCTCTGTACAGCGTCTGCAGGAGCTCCAAAACACTCGGTGATAATACGTTCGTGGCTATGTGTATTTTAAATGTTTACAAAAAGAAGAGAATTTGACATTATTTTCCCATCACGGAAGTTTTCAGGATATTAGTCCCCCAAAGGAAATCTGTTGTAAAGGACACGGTTTTAACTTTGATCACTGGGTGATAATAAACATGGAACACTACCCAGCTCTTTTTAAGGGCTCACCTTGTAGAAGAACCGAGATTTGACACTGAGTAGTGAACAACAGTTACCTGGAAAGGAGGAGAAATGGGGAGCTGGCTTTGGGAAAGAG
>NW_010393634.1:10467-22100 GCF_000710305.1 Buceros rhinoceros silvestris | reverse complement strand
GAGTTCCTCACTGTATTGGAATAGAGGGGACAGTGGCCTTGTGCATAAAATGGGGTTTTATAGTGCTAGTACTGTAAAAAGGAAATATCAATGAAGTAAAGCCACATGCTGTTTACTACTTAACTGTCTTAACACTGTAACGCACACACACACACGTGTTTTTTGTTTAGTAATAGAGAAGCCATTCACACAAAATCTCAACAGCCCCTGAATTTTGATCCAAACTGATTGAGCTGGAAGCAAAAAAAGCATTTGGAAAGCTTTTTTAATTTCTTGCCATTGTCACATGCTATTGCATTTCCTGAGTACTGTAGCTCCTAAGTCACTGGCAGTTTTGTTCATTCAGAATCTGGACTTGTGCCAGGGCCAGCAGCAGAAACATAAATATCACAAGGAGGGGCTGTTTTTTCATGTTGTTTCACTCTAACCTTTTGCAGTTTTTTCCATCTTCTCTGTGCAGTAATTGTTCAGTGCCCAGTAGTGAACAGAAAAGCAGGTTTTTAGAAGCCGTAAGGAAAAGGAGAGAGAACCTCTGCCACACCTGCCATGCTGCACTAATAGTATACTTTGATATTGGATTGTCTGTGGTCAATCTTCATTCCTTCACTCAAAGGTATTGTATGTGAAAATAATATCTGTAGTTAAAGGGACTATCATGCAGAAGGACCGGGAACTCTTGCTTCAGAATAAAAGTCAGGCAGTACCATTCACATGTAAAGGGATACTTCTGCCATGGGATAGGGTCCCAGTTACCGTAGAATGGAGTAACTTTTCTGATGGCTGGAGTTTAGTGTCCACTGGAGGTGAGAAAAGGAAATAGAAGAGACTGAATTTATTTTTAATGACAGTTCTTCTCTTTTGCCTGACTGGAATCAGGATGTGTCTAGAACCATAGCAGATACAGAAGCTAATCCCTCTTTTCCCCAAATTATTTTCCATGTCCAAAGGTTTGGATTCTAGAGGACAAATATGCAGACTATTCAGTACTAAATATTTTGCCTGTTGCTACTGGTGATAACCTTTTCCAAAAAGGAGCATATAAATTTAAAGAGAATGTTAGTACTGGGCAAAGCAAATCTAAGTAATGATGGAACTTAGTCCTGATCTCCACCCAACTCCAGATACCGCTTGTGTTAATAGGAAATAAAGCCAGTAGTTCGCAGCGTTCTAGTTTTTGTCCTGTCCTTACATTGCTCAGCAAACTGATTAATTACTTCTGCCTTAAATGTAGTCATAATTTTCACATTTTGCCATGTAACAGACAATAGCTATGCTGCGCGGGACAATCCATCCCCTCACTGCTGCTAAGCCAGGACTGGATTAGTCATCTTTGTCTTGGGTTTCGCAACTTTCACTCTGCCCTTCTGCCAAAACACAGCACCATGGCATGTTGAGTCACCCTACAAACACAGTTAATCCAGTACCCTTCTCCATCAATGGCCAATAGCAATTGCTTCAAAGGGATTACCTTGTTAAAAAAAAAATTGAGGGACTGCTTTTAGGAAGAGTGTCTTCTGAGTACCTTAGGGATAAGAGTAGGCTGGCACTCTCAGGTTTTATATATATTCCATTGGAGCTTTTTTTACATTATGATTGGGTAGTTGTGTTCTAGCAGAAGCTGCAGCTGCCCCGTAATGGATAAGTATTGCATTATGTCAAATTAGGTTAATCTCTTTCTAATTCCTTTCATCACTTAGTGCCGAACTTTAACTTTTGCCAGGAAGCACAAAGATTTTTTTTCCTTCTTCTACAGATTAAAGGAATCCTGTGTAATGCAGCTATAATTTATCCATTTTTGGCTCCCATTGAGCATGTGACTTTGAGAGTACCCAGAGGCAATGATTTTCATGTGTTACTTAAAAATGTACTTCCTTCTAATTGTTTTAAATTCACTGCTTCTCAGATTTGTTCAGTTCTTGTACTAGGAAAAATATCCTGATCTTCAAGTCTCCACAGAATCCTTTTCTCCTTGATCTCTGTACTGACGTCATCCTCTATCTTCTATATACTTTTACCTTTTCTTCTTTTGCCCCTCCTTTCTCTCATCTTCATGCTGCTTTCGTATGTTTGGATCTTCTCCTTTTTCTTCAGATTGTTTTTAGAAAACCCACTTCCTTTTGTGAACTTTATTACCTGTCTCTTCATAATCGTATCCAGCTCTGCTGCCTTCTAGACTGTTTTCCAGTGAATTGCCTTCCTGTGAGTTAATAAAAGTCCCTAGATCTTGTCTTTCCAAATGTTGCGTGGCATGCAATTACTCTCTGCACAATTACTAACCTTATTCTGGTGTCTTTACTTGTTGCCGTGCCTTCGAGATAAGCTGTAAAATACCGCTTGTGCAGTCCCCCAGAAGACGGTCTAATACGAAGTGTGCACTCATCAAGATGTGTTTTTACCTCATCTTGAGAACACATCCTGTAACTCTATTACGAATACCTTACTGTATAGATACGATGCTTTGTTTCCAGAAAAACTACCCCATGTGATCTACATAATATTGTGTTAAGAACGTGTGATTGAAATATTACAGCACTATGAGTGTGAAGAGCATGGACTGTAGCCATCTTGTGGTGTATGAGGCGTGGCAAGAATGGTATCTTTTTAACAACGCGTTGGTGGTTGTGTTTGTTATTTTAGTATTTTTGAACTGGATATATAGGCTTTGTGTAAGAGATTATGTCAGACTTAGAGAAACGTTACAGAACATTTGTGTCAGCTATGAAGTCGCTAAATATCTGTGGTGCTGAAGAAAATGTCCATCACTTTTTTTTTTAAGCCATTGACCAATATACAGTTTATAACTTACTGCAGCACCAGAGTAGTACAAACATTATGTGAGCTCTCCTGTATGGTGTCATTCTAATTTAAAACAAACATTTTAAGAAGTTATTACTTTACTACTTCTTTCCACGTTTCCAGTCACATAAGGTTCCTTTTTCATCTGACTTTGCATTCCTTTTGATTCATATTCCCCTGAACTGTAGGCTGACATAAGGGGCCCTTTAGGTTGAATGAAAGGAGAGTTATCAATTGCCAAAACTATGATTTATCTGGAAAAAAAAAGTAAAGGGCAAAAGAAAAATGAATTTACTCTACATATAAAAATAATATGAAAATTTTCTCTGTATTTTTCGTTACTTCAGTGTAAAAGTTGTATTTAGACTTGCCTGGCTTTACACTGTATTGTGAGTCTGTGTTCTCTCATATTCATTGCTACTGCCTTCTTTACCCCTCAGACAGCCAGCTATGAATGAAAACATGAACATTCTCAGTCCACCTGAGTACCAGTGGCAGAATTTGCTCCATGTTTTACACTCTGGTACATACACCACTTTCCACAGCAGTTTGAGCTCAGGCCCACTGAAGTCAGGGGCTTGTTATCCGCATATGCGGTCCTGTCTTGGTTGCTGAGTTTGTTGGTTTGTGGTTCTTTTGGTCTTTTTTTGGGAGGGAGGGTGAGGAGTGTTGTTGAGATTTTTGGATTTGGTTTGGGGGGTTTTTTTTTGGTGGGGGAGTTGTTAGGGGTTTGTTTTTTTTTAATTAGCATTGTCAGTGATTGATGAGGAATTATGCAATCTCTTCTTTTGGCTGGCTGTGCCCAAATGAGATGATTTTACCACATTTATAAGTACAGTTGTCATGTCAACTGCAAGGCTTTAGCAGTAGCTGCTTCTGAGTATTTGTCATGCTTGGTGTCTGGCAGAGGCAAAGCTACTTAAGACAGGCTGCTGCTGAACTCTGCAGTAAACAAGCCTTGAGGACCCTTCACATTTCTGCTGCTTTACTTTATCTCTAAGGCTGTGACATTCAGCATGAAGATGAGTGGATGGTTATTCGCGGTGTTGAAGATAACAGGGTAAAGCTCTAATGACAGCTCTCTTGCTCTTAACTTTTGCAATCCTGTAGCTTTTAATGCTAACTTTAGTCGTAATGCACACCACATCTGTAACTCACTAGCAATATTGTTGTCAGCAAGATGAGACTGGATTATTTTACCAGTTTCTCATGGGTGTAACAGTATAATCTGTAACATAAATAGCTGCCTGGTAAGACACAAAACACAATGCTTCTGGTGCTTTGTGAGATCTGATGACTCCCTACTCATAGGTGTGATAGATGGTGCTGGATTCAGCTGTAGCATCCATAAACAGTCTAGGATATAGTGTCTTTGGGAGATGACTCTTCTTCTATGTTTTTGAAATCAGCCTGTGCCTTTAGAGCAGTATCTAATGTTAAATAGCTTGCAGCTAGTGACTGAGAGATCTTAGCTGATGATTCCTGGTCTTGGGTTTTGTTCTCCCTACAGAATCACAGGTTTCAAGCCTAGAAGTTGTTTTAATTAGCTAGTCTAATTGACCTGTCAAAGAGAAAAAAATAACCTGTAATTCCTGGCAGGAATTATATGGCAATAACTTCTGCTCCAGCTAAAGCATATCTTTTAAAATAAACACCAAATCTGAATGTAAAGACATTATTCCATCTATCTTGAAAACTTGCTATACCCCCAGATAGATTGTTACACTGGTTAGTTACCGTTTCTTTTAAACATTGCTGTGTCCTGGTACTCACCTGCATTTATTTCTGTAGTTGTCCAAAAGAGCATGACTATCACTGTTATGGCCCATGATCACTTCCCCAGCTTTATTTGTGAAGATGCATAAGGGGGACCATGGGATGGGAGGTGTTATGAAACTATTGTGTGACCTAATATTTGATTTCTTTGGGGTTTCTGTGATGACATCAGTTTAAATGTTGGAACGATAACTGTTAGGTCCATGGTGTCTGTAGTTCAGGGCTACCAGATAGTAAGCAATTAAGCTCCATAGCATTAGGGAGTGGAAGGGATACCATAATCCATAAGAAATTGGTATAACTCAGATCACAGGTACCATATTTATTTTGAAGCTGCTGGAGGTGACAAGAGTTGCTCTAGAATTGGATTGTGTGACAGATTGTCTGCCTCCAGACCTGTGGCTGTCTTGCGAATAGAGTCTCTGGAAAGGCTGTCTGGGTATGGACAGAGAGCTGGTATGGCTGTGAACGTAAACCGGCCTGTGGAGGCTCACACAGTGCCACGTGCCACAGTACGTTTGGTCCTGGGGGCAGCAACTGAATGATGCTGACGCTGGAGCAGAGGTGTGCTCAGGAAGGTCAAATTTTCTGGAGTGCTTTCCTTATGTGTGCTCATTTTTGATCCAGAGGCTGAATAATAATCTCTCCAGAAGAATTAATACTATATTCTTCGTCTCAGCTTGGATTTTCCAAAACAAACAGCCTCCTCTGGAATTTAAGTCCGAAGAAATTGTCCAAAATCGTTTTCCAAGACAATCATACACCCACCAAAGTAACATAATTTACTTTTTCTTCAACATCTTTAAAACTGAGTATAGATTTTGTCTTTTAATGACTGGAGTAAAGGACTTGACCTAGACATTCAAGAGGTAAGAACACCCAGACCTTTGGGGTCACATATAAGAATAGAAGTTTTATAGTTGTTTTTTTATCTAGTTCTGACTAAAAAAAAAAAGGATCCTGAATGCATAAAATGATGTAACTGAACCTTACCAACCACATCTGAGGCACACCACTCACTGTAAATCAGTACTAATCTGCCTTTTGACAGAACACTGTGTAGAGGCTGGAGATCTCTGTGCAGCTCTGAGAGTCACCTCCTGAATTTAGCCTTAGATGGGTTTTACTTTCCCCCCTTTCTGAATCCTTGTCCTCATCAATGAAAATGCGTTGTGACTTTCACCATTCTTGGATGTGTGAGGTGGGGATTTCTCCGATGAAAAGGGCTATAAGATAATTAAGTGGGGTTTTTTTAACGAGACAATGAAGAAAAGTGTTAATAATTACTCTTAGAAAATGATAACAATTTGCTGGTGTCAAGTAACGATACCCTACACCAAGCCATCTCAGATAACGCAGAACCTATTGCACGCAAAGCTGATTCCATACAGTAACGCACGCAATTTTACAGCGTACAGTATGTGTCATACTCTAATACAGACAGCATAAATATTATAACAGCAGTAGGCAAATAAAAGCAGCAGATCCCATCACTGGCGCTCTCTAATAGCAAAGAGCTGTCAAAGTGATGAAGAGGCCATCATCTGCTGGGTCAGTCCTTCAGGACAAACGGAAGCAATTTGACAGCCCCACAGCTGTCTGTCATCTGTTCACAGCCACAGGCTGCTAAGCGGGGGGAGAGGGGAGTGTTTCGTCCCCACCTCCACCCGGACAGCGATCACCCCGCAGAGGAGCAGCAAGGGTGCTCCAGAAGCTGTGTCCCCCAAGGGGCCGCTGCCCAAGGAGGTGTGCGCTCAGCTCGGAGCAGAACAGCTCCACAACAAATGAGGTTACGCTGGCAGTGTGGGTGAAGTAGCATCAGTACGTGGGGGGGGGTTCTGCATGGTTTTTTTTTCTGTAGGCTCATACTGTATGAATCAGTGACTAATAAGTCTCGTAATAAAGGATACTATTAAGTGAAATTTGCATTAATAATGCTGGCAAGATTTCAGGTCTACAGATGTTATTTATAGTACATGACTAAACAAATACGTCCCCACTCTGAGGCTCTGGAGCAATTTACTGATTTCCTGTACAGGCTAGTTCATACAGAGATTTAAGTAAATAGTGCATTTGGATGTGTTGCTTGGAACTATGCTCTGAAACTCTAGTAGGTAATCATATTAATGTTTAATTTTAAAATGGTTTGGAAATGCATATATGTTTGCAGAGGTTTAGATACTAGCCCTATCCAGTTCTCACAGAGAAATGCATTTTTCTGCATTGCTTCTTTAAAGAAAAATAAAATATTTAAAGAATGTAGCTACACAGCAGAGTTGAAATGAGTAGAAATGTTAGAAATAATTCTGGAAAAAAATAGACTTGGCAAAAGCTAAAAAAAAAAAAAATCCCAGTTCCTCTCCCTTTCATCTGGTTTTGAAATTAATTCATTTTTCGTATTTATTGAAGATTAATTGCTAATGAGAGAGACTTTGTAGTTTTAAAGTGGTTTTGAGTAATGAATATAATAATATTGCAGGTTTAAAGGCCTTCAAAACTGAAGAAATCTAGAAATTCACTAAACTTTCTGGTCCACTCTTCTGGCTTTTACATGTGTCATGAGAAATACAAGAAATATTATACAGCAAATTCAAAGTGTCCTAAATTATGGTACTTCGATGTGGAGCATCTCTAAGCCATGATGCTGATTATTAAACAATAATTTTCAGATTTCTCAAATAATTTACAAAGAAAAC
Organism: Buceros rhinoceros silvestris; assembly: GCF_000710305.1. Lineage (NCBI taxonomy): Eukaryota > Metazoa > Chordata > Aves > Bucerotiformes > Bucerotidae > Buceros > Buceros rhinoceros. The sequence goes on along the minus strand of NW_010393634.1, from coordinate 14,832 downwards.
AGCAATGACAGCAAATAGACAGAAACATAGTTTGTGAAGCACCTCTTACCTGAGAATTTAAAAATTCTCAAATTCAAACAGTTGAAAAAGATACATGCTGACATGTAAAAAGAGCTGACTGTATGATGCCTAAATAATTTGCTATAAAAATATCACTTACCATTGCCAAGTATCTTCTTATTTAAGTCCACTATCATCATGCCTTCTTGCATGTGAAATATGCAGCAGAGTCAGTTCCCAGCGTGTTAAATACTTGACGAAATAATAAATGCGCTGTAACTCCTCACTGTTTGGGTATTTGACTGTAGCTCCTAAGCATTCAAAGTGACTACTCAGTGTAACAACTTTTCCTCTGCAGTGAATGCCTTGCTCTTTGCCAGCAAATCTTTAATGCTTTAGATTGGGTATTTCCAACTACCGCCCTACTCGCCAGGCAGATGTGTATAAAAGAGATGTTATTTCACTGAATCAACCACTGAGATCGTAACCCTTTTCCTGTACCACAAACAGAAATGTAAAACCTCAGACTTTCCTTTTGGACTTTTACTGACTTGTGTCTGTTGTAAGAAAGCAAAACACAACTAGTCCAAGAGCTAATATATGGAAAATGTGTTAAAATGTTTTAGGTCATCGCATTGCTTCTCATTCCTGCAGTTCATTGGTTAACTGGCTCGTCCTGTGTTTATGTAGTCGCATGCTACAAATACAACACCTAAACTTCTCGCCCAAAGTTGAAATGATTCATTTATTACATTTTACACACATGCACCAAGGGAAGAAAAAAAAAAAGGAGAAGAAAGAAAACACAGAGTGCTCATTTAACCCAAGTGAGAGAAAACGCCTTTCATAAGGTCTGTACAGGCTTTTGGAGGTTTTTCTTTGGTGAATAAAGTCTGTGTAGGGGAGGGAAGAGTTTTGTCTGAGGATGGCAGGAATCGAGCTAAAGCAGACATAAACCAGGATCCTTTTGCTAACATAAAGTAGTTGCAAATATTACTCATATCAGATGACTTGAGAGGGATTCATTGTTCTGGAGAAGTGAGTGAGGCACGAGGAGAAAGAAGGTATTTTTGTGAGGGTGTGCGAGATTCTACTTTGATCTCTGAAATCACATTGTTGGCCAACATTTATTGATGCCTTTTTGTGATATTATTAACTAAATAGATAATATGTAGGCTTTCCATCTTCTGGCTGCTTATAAATACCAGTAAATTAAATCCTGTAGCCACAGTGGGGAGAGCACAAGCAAACTCATGAGTGGGGGCCGTACGAAGCAGTGGAAAATAAGGCTGATAAAGATATTTCCTCTTCTTCCTTGTCTATACTGGAAAGAGCGGGGCTACATGCGAAGTCGCTATTCCATAGGATGTACCACCCTGATTTCTGATACGAGCTGTGGATCCAGTCACTGTTAGAAAGAGAATACAGAGGGTAAACCCTTGTTCTCTGGCATCTGTCCCAACCATAATATATGGACCACTAACGAAGCTCTGATGGAACAGTGTTATTCTGCCTTCGCTCATCATCCTCTCCAGATGGGTATTAGACTTAATCAGATTCTAGCCCTAACAGCTTGTTTCAGGACCACAGCTGGAATCCGCACGTCTAGACTAGCACTGATTTATTCCTGGCTCTCAGACCTTTGTTCATGCTACTATTCCATATGCTTCCTGTTAGAGAGGCAATAATGCCATTTCACAGTATAACTTAAATTTTTCTTTTTTCCTCCCCTTTTTATTGTAATTAGAATTTATTTTGCTTATGTGGGAAAATGTCCTGCCTCTGGTCTGGACAAAACTACTGCCAGTTCTGCTGGAACAGAGCAAACTTCCAGACAAACGGAATAAAGTTCACAAAGGAAACAGTTAAATTTTCTAACTGCCTTCACTGTCACAGAAAATGCTAAACACATTTGCAAGTTACATAAAACTGCACCAGTTCATATTTTCCCTTCCTGGTTTCACAGCCCAGAACAGCAAAAGGACCTTGTGATATTTCTAGGCTCTCAAGAGTTTAGTAATAAAAATAAAAATCCTCAGCAGAAAACAACACTCCACACCCTCCCACTGCTGGGCAAATGACTTTCCCATTTTCCTTACTTATCCTCAGACTAAACAATGTTAAATTTACGAATCTGACATCTATTTATAGCAAACATCCTACCCTAGGAACCACAGAGGTTGGTGTATATCGTTGTCCATAATCCACAGGACGGCTTTCAACCTGGCATGTCAGCAAAGTAGGAAAGAAACCTCCTGCCTTAATCAAAATCTAAGCACTATATGCCCTGAGGCTTGTATAGCTCTAAGCTGGGTGCTGGGGTGTACGGGGCTGTTCCTCTGCTGTAAATTAGCCTCTGATTTTAGTTTTTCTTGTTTACTGTGAGTGGTAATTGATACTGTCAACAGCATCATGCGCTTCCATCAGCTGGCTGCAGAGCATGGGGAAGTGGCCTGCGGAGTAAGTACTGCAGGGGGACAAATTAATGGATGTCCAGCAGCGCTGACAATCCTGACAGCAGGTACCGAAGGAACTAATCTGTTGAGCTGTGCCTGTCGTGAAGGGAAAGCGGGCTAAAAAGCTGTGTGGGGAACAGTGGGGTAACTGGTGTGAGACTGTGGAAAAAGCAGAGAAATGTTTAGATATGCAGGTGCGGGGCATGCGGGGAAGGAGGGGGTTTAGGGAGGAAAGCTCTCAAGTTAGGGTGCTAGACTGGAGTTGTGGAAGTGGGTAGAGAATGAATGGAAGGTGCTGGGTATAGGCAACTGCTGAGCCCAAGCTGGAGAAGACGGGGGTTGTACTGAGCCCTGTAGACTGGGCAGGGGGTAGAGCAGAGAAGAGATTCAGTGAGGAACAGATCCTCTCTCTTTTTATCTGGAGCAGCAGGGAAAAGACATTCAAGCCTTGTGCTCAAGAGAAGCTCATCCACAGGCTGTATGAATGTTCATCCATTCATCTCAGTGGATATGACAAGGTCAGTAGCTCCTGCTATCCTTGTTTACAAACTGATGAACTGAGGAGCAGAGAAGTTGTTTAAAGGAAAAAAAAACCTGAATTTGAAGGATGTCACAATTTTGACACTTTAAAAAAATCTTTCACTTTACAGAAGTTTATCTATGCCCCCAAATCCCTTTTAATTCCCTTTTCCAGGTGATTCCTATTTCTTTTCAGTTAAAGAAAGCAAACTACACTAATCTTAAAATGAAGAAGAGTTTATTGATGTATTTTACGGTACTGTTATTATTTCCAGTATTATTCTCCAATCCATCTTTAGTATAGCCTGATACCTTGTTTGCTTTTTTGACCACTGCTGGGCGCTGAGCAGAAGTTTCCATCAAGCTGTCCACAGTAACGCCCAGATCTTCTTCTTGAGTGATTTTGCAAACCACCAGTGTGTATGAATATTCAAACTGTTCCTTTCGATACACATTACCTCACACTTAGCTGCACTAAATTTCAGCTACCATCTTGTCTGGTCCCTTCCTTTAGGGTTGGGGTTTTTTTATATAAGTTTGTGGCTTTTCTAAAGGATCGCATAGAATCTCCTAATTATACTGTCTCTTCTGTTGCATCCTTGCTTTCCAGATGAGTAGGATATGTATCAAATTAACCCTAGTTTTGGTGTAGGTCTTAGGATCTCTGCTTGTTAACATCCTTCTTGGCTGAAAATAACCATTAACTCGTATTTTTAATTCAATCTTCACTACTTTCTGAGTCATGGTATTTTTCTTAGTCCTCTGCTATTCTTTACCCTTAAAGAATTTGTTTTATTGTCTTCCAGCAGATCGTTGCAACGCGATTTCTTTGCTGTCTGTGTACGTACCTTCATGAGACAGAATTCAGAGGACTGGGATGTGAGGGCAAGTGCACTGGAGTCAGAAATATGGTTAAATGAAAGTTCATCATTAAGGGAATTAGAGCTTCCTGGAATTTTTACTCTGCTCTATGCAATTTACCACAGCAGCGATGTTCTGGTTTGGGCATGGTGGCTAATCCGATTTCGACAATTAATACTCTCAAAACTGATTTTGAGAGTTTTGTTTTTCTTTTTTTTTTTTTTTTTTAAAAGACTGCCCAGTAATCCATGTGTTGCATTAATGTTCTTCTGGATTGGAAGATTGTAACGTAGTAACAGGCAAAATAATGTCAAATAGATTCACTTCAATAATGGTGTGTTTTCTTTACCCTAAGTGAAGCTATTAATAATAACTGATTAATTATATTAGGTGTTGCCCTGATTGTACTCAACATGCAAACATTATTTGTGAGATGTAAACCCAGTATGTTTTTGATTCCTTAACCAGTGACTTTGTTACGCCAGGATCTTTTTGCAGTAACAGGAACTGTATGAGGTAAACTAGTTTT
>NW_010393634.1:9402-10272 GCF_000710305.1 Buceros rhinoceros silvestris | reverse complement strand
CTCTTTCAAGTGGCCATTTTTAACTTTTATTAACAAGGGAGAATATATATAGTCATTGAAGAATATAAATATGGCTATATATGACTACTAAATTGTAGAGAAGATCATTGTTCATTTTTGTGGGGAAAATAACCTAAAAGTTCACCTCTCAGAGACAGTTGGGTAAATGAGATGGTGACTGAAGGCTCGGAGACCAGCAGATCGATGGGTTGCAGACTGGCAGGTCAACAAGACGGTGACAGGCAGGTAAGTGATAGGCAAGTAAGTGACAGATGTCTTGACCGATGGGTCAACAATACTGCGACCAGTGGTTCGGTGATCGGGGCGTCAATGAGACTGAGAATGAGGCAGGTCAAGGAGACGGCGACCAACAGGTCAGCTACAATGAGCTAAATGAGATGGCAACCGTCGTGTTGGAATACTGGTGACTCAACGGAACAGCAGCCAGTGGGTCATTGAAACGGCACGTGGCAGGACACTGACCTGTGGGTCAACAAAATGAGGGCCGTGCAGGCAGTGCCGACATGGCTGCTGGCGGGCAGCTGACCCACAGGTCATCGAAATGGTGACCACGCAGGCAGCGATGGGGGCTGCACCGAAATGTCTGCTGGTAGGTCGCTGACCTGTGGTTGTGTCATGGAAATGGCGGGCGTCTAGGCGGCGATGGGCGGTGCACCGAAAGGGTCGCAGGCGGGTCCCTGACCCACGGGTCATCGCAACGGTGGATGTTTCAGACGGTGGCAGCAGGGTGGCCAAAAGGGCTGCCCGAAGGACCCTGACCTGCGGGTCATCGAAACGGCAGGCATTTTGGGCAGCGGGGTGGCTGAAAGGGCTGCTGACGGGTCCCTGACCCGTGTGTCATCGAAACGG
>NW_010393634.1:0-9208 GCF_000710305.1 Buceros rhinoceros silvestris | reverse complement strand
GGGTCATCTCAATGGCCGTTGTTTCAGGCAGCGGTGGCAGGGTGGGCGAAACTGCCACCAGCAGGTCCCTGCCCCACGGGTCATCGCAACTAACAAGTGTTAGCCTGTAACTGGGCAGTCTGTTAAGTTTTGTTTTGCCTTACTGTACCAAACAGCATCTAAGAGATGCTCCCTGAGCGCCTCATATAAACACACAGCAGAGATGCACGTGTGCAGAATAATTTCATCACTGAATGTGGGCATTAATGCCAGCAGGCAATTTTTAATGTTTGTCCCTATTCTATTGCACTTTGAGTCTTCCTTGCCAAAAAATACAGAAACTTCTCCAGAGAAAGCCGGGTGGCTCTGTTGCAGCAATGCTTTCTAGCGCTGTACTGACGAGTCTCTTCTCTTGAGAAAAAGATGCTGACTTGTACAAGCCCATTTGGAAAAAACAAAAGAAAATTATCAATTGTTTTATTAAATATTCTCTATACACAGGTTGACCAGGAAAAAAAAAATGGGCAGGAGGATCCTCTCAGTCCTCTCTTGGTCTTTTTGGCAAGTCATCCCTCTCATTACAGGTAATGCTAACCTATCATGGATTGTCTACGGGCAAGGAAATACGGCAGGTCAGGCAGAGAACGGAGGCGAGATGTGAGACAAAGCCTAAAACAGAACAGAATTAAAAGGGAAGTGTAGCTGACAAAGTGACGTAGATATTTCCTAATTTCCACTTGTATTTAATGTATTTTGCATTTCACACCTGTATTTTTATTTTGTGGGTCCCTGTCTTCATGCATCAAAAAGTCTTAAGTGTTTCTAAAGCAACAGCTATGGTTTTAAAAGAACATTTCACCACCACCCTCAAATGACAATAGCCGTGCAATACTAATTTAGGGCGAGTGGGCACAGATGTTATCAAAATCACCCTCCCACCTGCCAGCTCCACCAAATTATCCAGTGCTTGGGTTTTTTTTTTCCACTGCTGTGTGGAATTTCTTATTGTAGTGTTCTCTGTGCTTTTTTTTTTTCCTTTTTTTTTTCAAATGTTTTATCCAGCTACTAAACCTGCATACGGCCTTCTCCTCTGATCAGCTGTCCGAGCTAAAACAATACTTCACCATCACTGAAAGGAAAAGTGACCCCTGAAGATGTGATTAGGATGAGGGACCAGGGACTTGTGCTGAGTGCCAGAAGAGCTACTTTATAACCACAGCAAACCAGTAAGTTTGGGCTAGATGACATGGCAGAGAAGAAGTGATGTGATGTGAAATAGGGGTTGGGGAAGCACGCGAAAGAGAGCAAAGTGAAAAGGCAGATTTAAATCCGGATTTTCGTTTCCCAGTGTTACCAAGGTGTGAGTTAACTGGTCAGCTTTTCTTTGCTGACTTTGAATTCCCTATACCTACTCTTTACTTCAATATTGTGCTTCTAACACACATCTGTACAGCAAAACGTGCAGATGTGGGTTCTCTCTGTGCTGAGGCCTGTGAAAAGCTATATGAGCACAGCACTAAATCTGAGTTAATGCCCCCTGTCCCTCAGCGAGGACTAATAGCTCAGGACCAGCTTCATGCTAACAGCTTTTGAGCTGCCTGGAACGGAGGCGAGTGAGTTTTATCTTCCCACAATGTACTTTGTAGAGCTCTCCGTATCGGGTCTAATTTGGAAGGAGCATAGAAGCATTAAAAGCTTTCTCAACACATGATTTTGCTTTTCACTGGTATATGGCAAAGTGCTCTGCAAATGAAGCAAGCATCTCTGCACGTACTTCATGACACGCAATACTAGGACAAGCAAAATATGGTGGCTGCCCTTAGCTACACAGTGGTCAGGTCTGGAGTATGGCTCAGGTCTCCTCTACTCTACCTACTAGACCATGTTGTGCCTCTAACCGGCAGCTGAAGGATTGGGCAGATCCTGCTCTAATACTCAATCCTATAATCTTTTATATGAATCCTGTATTTGTTAATAAATGTCCACGATGGTCAAATTAGAAATACTGCGGTGCATTCTATACAGCCTGATTTTTTTCTAGTTTAATACCTGCAAAATCAAAGTAGATTCATGCCAATCACAACAGTGAAAATGTGCTGCACTTTAAAGTTTGTAAACTGGAATAACTAATAACAGCACCCCTATAAAATCATGCATCAGCTGTCACACATCAGATTTCCTATTTTTACATGGAAAGTAAAAGAGAAAGCTCTTAAAGATAATTTCCTTTAAGCATGCTTTGGTTAAAAAATTACTGTTCTAATTAGCTTTAAGAAGCTGGTCCTGTGCAATACACAATGTTCTGTGTTCTTCTATGTACCTTTGTTGCTTAACTTTTTATTTTTCAAAAAACATGATGAAACATTAAGGACATCTCCTAGCCTAGAATTCGAGCCTGATTTAATGTGGTTAGTTTTTGTGGCGTTGTATCAGGGACTCGTTTGAATTTAGACAGCTCAAGTTTTCCATGTGAGGCAATAACTGTGCAGTAATTTAGAAAAATGTGGTGCCATCTCGTGGACAATATTAAGAAGAGTAAAACACAGTCGCTATCACAAACCAGCTGAATTATAAATATGTATTATGTAAGCAGCTATGCACTAAACTGTATTAGCTTAGAAGAAAAACTGATAATGGAATCACAAATGGTCGATTCAATCCTGTTTATCTTCCAACAGCTCGGGACGTCCTTTCCCATGAGCACAGACCAATCAAAACACACGCACAAGTCTCCAAGCCCCTTTTAATCAGCACCTAATTTCAACATTACCCACTTCTGTACTCATTTCTGTAGCCGTTTGTCTCTTTGGTTTTCCTCTAAGACTTCACAGACCTTGGTTTTGTGCAGCCTGCGCTGCTCCTCTTCCACACAAGCTCACCCACCCTCACAGAAAGGCTCCTCTCCGTGACGTCAGCCAGCCAAGGCACTCTGCCCCCACAGCTCCCGCTCCTGCAGGGGGGTCACAGCAAGGTTTGTTCCAGCAACGGTCTGGGTTTAAGGTGTCGTCTTGTTTTTTACATTTAACCTAGAGGAAAGAGACTTTGCCACATTTGGATTAGTTACCTCTAGTATCAATAAATGTCCACAACTGTCAAATTAGAAACACTGCAGTACACTCACGCAGCCTAAAGTTTTCTAGATTAATACCTACAAAAATCAAAGCGGAATTATGCCAATCTGTTGTGAAAATGTGCAGAATTTTTATCTGGAAGTTGGAGTAACGGTACCCAAACCATTCTATGATTCTATAAAAATGAAAGAAACAGTAAAAGAAAAATTTCATCATTTCTTCTATTAATCCCCATCTATAACAGACCTTGAGGTTTGCACATGATGAGTGTGATTCAAAAACTGTCCTCTGCAACACAGTCCCCCAAAGCAAACCTGCATGTCACAGAACCGTAGTCTGTCTCCTGCTCTGAGAGCACGTTTGCCGAGTGCTAGTTAGCCAATTCTGCAGTCTGCTGGTTTGATGTAGGATGAATAAAGGTAGAAACTTTTAAAGCCTTGCCCATGGGTCTGAAACAGTCTGTCTGAGATAGAGCTTGAAAACATGTTTGGATCAGCCCCCTTGTTTGTGAAAGTTTAGTGGGTTTGTTTTGGTAAAAATTTAAAAGTTACTTTTGACCTTTATGAACATTGAAGATCTTTGGAATTCTTTTTGAGAATGGAGATTTATGTAGTATTTTAAACAGAAATTCACTTACTTTGTGCAGGAGGAGCCCACTTGTGTGGCAGGTACATGAGAAGTGGACTACGTATACATGTGGCTTTACTAAATGGATATAATGGAATGTCATAGGTTAAGGAGATTCTCTGTGGTGCTGCTTTGGCTTCCATATAAAGACAGAGGTAACTCTTGAAGTAATGACATCCGTTTTTCATGTCTTTGCATCTCGTGCTTGGTTGATTTTGTTAAGTAAATGTGAGTTCCGGCTGAAATTTTTTAACATTCTTGAGCCGTTTTTTTTCATGTGGTTTCTCTGGTGTCTAACTAGGTATGAACATATTCTACAATCTTTTCCGTACTGGATAAACTTACAGTGTCTCTTATTCTCTCTCTACTTTGGCATTTATTTTCATGAAACCAGAGGGGTGGCTTAATTTTCATTACCAATTTTACCTTGCTGTCAAACTTGGTAGAAATGATTCGGGATTGAAAAATTCTCTGGGTGGGAGGCAATTGGAACATGGTGATGCACGGAAAAGGCTGATGGAAGTCTCTAGTTTGCATCACTGCGTTTAAGTTTTTGATTGAGTGGCATTTAAATGTTTAGAATATATGGACAAAAGTAAAAAACTCAATTTGTACCTTTTTTTAATTTATTACCGCAATGAGCATGAAAATGGGAAAATGAACCCTTCCTGATTCATGAATTTTTGGTGTTGTGTATGGTTAATCGTATTGTAGCAGGTTTTTTCCACTGTATAACCTTTAAAACATACATCCCTAAAACTAAAATCTGAACCGAGAAAAGCCAAGAATCAGAATCTCATCAACCTCTGTCAGCTGTAATCTGGGATTTTATTATTCATGTCTCTTCCTGAAGCTCATTCTTTCTGATACCCCCTGGGTGAGGGCTGGGTCTGTCAATCATTGTTGCACCTTCATTGCTGGGATTTCCTGTAACTATTTTCCAGTAATTCTTATCTTCTTCAGCTTTATGGGAGTCCAGATAAGTGTGACAAGTTACTTCATACTCTTTTCCGAAATAAGAACTGCAAAATCAAAGAAAAGGGAATGGGCAGGGGGAATTAGTACATACACAAGTTCAGCAACTCGGCATTATCCCTGACTTGCTCAAGGTTTTTTCATGTTTCTCTAGGTTTATTCAGAAATAGCACCGCGCACTTTCAAATATCTGACCCTTACAAAAAACACAAGTGCCCACTTTGTTGCCTGTGAATAGGAAATTGAAATCAAAGGGAAGTGCCACCTTTCTAGCTTCGGAGCTAAAGCAGCCCCGTGAGCGTAAGGCACTGATACACCAACGCAGTATGGTTAACCCCCCATTACAATTCCCATCACCATTTCTCTCTGACTGAAGAGAATTCTGGCTACTTAGTAGCTGCTTCAGCCTCCAACTTTCAGACCTAGTTTTATCCTCAAAAATCTCATACAAATCCTTAGTCAGATCTTGCTCAGAATTTAATGGGAAAAATCGGTATACTCCTTAACAATGCTTAATCAACACTGATTTAGTGCATGAATATAAAATTGAACAATAGGATTAACTTCAATTTGTTGAGAGATTGATTTATATGGACATAAGCAATGTATTGGTTTATGCAGTATGTTTTTATTTATTTTTTCTTACTCCTTAAACTTCCTAATATACCTTTTTTTCCTTAAAAAAAACTCCAAGCAACTGTAATTGCTCAAGTTATTCAAAGAGAGGACCACCAAGAAACTAGACAAGGCTAGAAGCATGACATGATATGAATTAAAAAGAAAAAAAATCAAATAAGACCGATCTAAGTGTCTGCATCATCACTGCAGCACACAATACAGCCCAGAAACAAAACAAGGGAAAGCAGAATGCGCATTCTGCCTTCTTTTCCGTTTCCTCAGCTCATTCCTGAAGCACCTATCTTGCTTCTTACCATAATTGTTCATATTGGCACATCACTATGCCCATCCCTGCCAGTTATAAATTATTCTTACCTTGTCCAAAAGTTCCTTGGAACAGCTAAGCTCCGATTAGTATGGCAATGAGTAATAATAATTGTAGAGTTTGCCTGGAAAAAAACAAAAACAAAAAAAACCCAAGGGAAGACCTTGACAGACTACTAATTTTACACTAATTTTAACTATTCTTATTCAAATCAAATGCTTTTATTTACTGCTTAGTGTAAGACCACATCACGCTCTATCACTCTGAGACTGCTGTACGTTTACAGTGAGGCATTTTACACCTTGTCAGTTGTCAACCAACTGTCTTAATCACTCGGACCAGCCAAATGCTTAGGCCTCTGGTTAGGCACATTCTCTTGTCCAGTACGTTCTACTGCCCTCTTTTGTGCGGGGCACTTCAAAAAACAAAATAAAAAATAAAATAAAGTCAAGCAAGTAGTAGAGAGTCGCTCCAGTGGCCTGTGCCATCAGGGTAATTCCTCCGGCAGTTGGTATCTGCCATATGAGAGATCCAGATGGTTTGGGGGGACAGCCCAGAAACGGACCTTTATATCTTACCAATTTACAATTCTTTACGTGTTACAGAATTAATTTTTAGTCACCTCTGTTCACCAATACTGTGAATAAGGAATCTTGCCTTTGACAAGTGCATAATTTTGTCTGTGTTTATTAGTGAGCTCATTCATGTAAATGACTCACAGCTGGAGGCTGTAAAGGAATGTTTATATTTGGGGTATTTTGCTATTCAGCACTGCAGGAAGGGTAGCAGTTATCTGCAACAGGAAGATACTGCAGCTGCTTCATGTGTTTACAAAAGGTAAAAAAACGCACTTGGAAAACTATCCACCTATTCAGATGCCTTGGGGGGGTTTTAAATAATTTTTAAGTTTAACGTACAGGAATTCTTAATTAATCACAACTCCTAATATTGGAAATGGAATTTAGTGTTCGCGAGTGCTGAAAAGCAGGTTCCAAGTACTGCATCCTCATAACATGATAATGTCAACTTTTAAAAAATTCTGATGAGTGAAATAGAGCAAGTCAACCTCAAAATGAACACCAGAACCTGGTAGTTGTATATAGAGATTCCCTGGAAAAAGAGATTATTCCTTCCCTCTTCCCCTTCCTAAAACTACAGGTCATAAGGAAAATATGTGAAAAAAATGGACAAGACTTTTATCTAAGTATCCCATCTACTGTTTCAATTAAATCTTTATAACATTTTCTAGAGTTTTAATTTCTTACAGGAACTGGAAATCCTTCATATTCAAGACGCATTTGTGGATCCAAGAAGGCAGCTTGCCAGCAAGTCAAATATGAAAGCTCATCAGTCAAAAACACTTGCTGAAGGTACGATTTTTTAGCAAATCTTATAAATGACTTATGATCACTTCCTAGATATAACTGTAAATAAAAATATATAATAAGGACAGTATAAATATAAAAGAAACAAGATAAGTAATTTTAAAAAATATTTTTCAACACACAAAATTTTCTCTCAGCTCCTGAAAAATCAGTCTGCCAAGCTAAAGCTACACATAGAAAACCCATGAGGTAGATTCCACGCTGTTGATAAACTCAGTAAGTAGCTAGTCTACAGCCAGACTGATAGAGTATCCAGAGTGAATACTAGTTTAAAATTGAATTTACCCTGCAAAGATTCTCACTCACCAAAGTAGCTGTTGAGAGGAGAAATTTTTTCAAAGTTGTGAGTGCATATTTATTGTGTAACGTCTTATTTGCTTCTAACTTGCAGCAGGAAACAGTATTAACATTTAATAGAAATCTGCTCCCTCAGAATAGTAGAATAGTATGTTACTTCATGTACCTATTATAGGTTTATCTTCACAAGAAATGCAATCTTCTCAGTTTGGATTTATTTAAAGTCAAATAAATACATCACTCTCTAATGATGACTTCTTTCACGACTCACAAGCTAATTTTAATTTCCTTTTTTCTGCTCTCTTATTTTTTAAAATCTCCTTTATCCAGTCATTCTGGCTGACAGCCTCCTTGGCCTCCACACCTGATCTCAGGCAAGTTGTATAAACTTTCCGAACAGGTATTGCTTATATTGATCTATGTATGGTCCTGAATCTGTTCTGTAAAGCTGTTGAACCACTGTACAGCTCTTTCTCCATACATATATACATAGTAATTAAATGCACACTAACAGCATATGCCGATTTGCAATTTTATTGCCTCACCATCGGATCAGAAAACCCTCCTGTTGTCCCAAGAGCCAAGTTTTGTCCGAATCTAATTGGTTCACCCACTGCACCTCCATCAACACTTAAAATTGTGAAAAGAAAGAAAGAGATGTTCAAATAATCAGCTTTACTATTCCGTCAGTTTGGTTTGGTCTACAGTTATGTCCTGTGCCAACACTTTCTCTTAAGTTTACCTCTAAAACCAGATAGAATATCTTAACTGAAAGGGCATTTCATGCTTGAGCTACTGGTTAAAATATTTAGCAGAATAGAAACAGACTGTGTTGATTACTTTACTTTCTATGATGTATTAATGTCACGCATTAAAAACAGCTGCAGAGTTCACCAGGTGATACAGTGAGCTCGATTCTGTTTCCACACCAGTTCTAAGGTGATGTAAACTTCCTTGGAATTATTCACGGTAATAAGTGGAGCAGAATCCAGTTTAATACATGACTCAATGAGTCATGTAGTCTTTCTTAAATGACTTCTGACTCTTACTCATGAGTCTTTCTTAAATAAATTAATCTTTAATTTATTTGTATATCGTCAAACTTCATTGTATATTTCTCAAAACAAGATACTGAATGCTAAAATAATAATTGAGAACAACTCAGAATAAAGTACCAAACCTTAAAATACAAAAAGTATTTCGACCCACAGGCTCCCCACTCTTGACTGCACTAACTCCACGAGGGGCTTGCAGTGATCCGGCCGAATACAGGGACATTTCATCCAGATTAATTGCCAAAGTCAGGCTGCCACACTCTCCATAGTGATTCTCCGGTGAGGACTTGTTGTCGGGGTTCAAAAGCATCACGGTGTCTCCAAAATGAACAAAACCATCCTTAGATACCGACAGCTGTATCTAAATTAAAACATATGTGATTTTTACAGAATTATCTGAGCCCAGTATCAGAAGCGTATTGGCATATAAAATGCTAATCCGTACCCTATCAATGCACAAATTACACCAACAACAGCTATGTCGTTCTCTGGGGAGTCAGAGGGTTGACAACCATCCTTAAAAATTACCTTCTTTAAAAGATTATCTTCCAGTTTGTTTATTTTCTGTATTAAAAGTTCTCCTCGCTCTCTTTTACGCATGAATTCCCTCAAGCGGTCCTGCTCGCAAAGGAGAGAGGAGGCAGACATGTCACCCCGCGCTCACAGTCTCAGGTGTAAACCGAATTTAAAGAATTAGGGGAAAACACCGTGAGGTGACGGGGCGGGCGAGGCTCCCCGGGAGCCAGGGGGAAGGGCCCGGCTCCACCAGTACCTCCTCCAAACACGCGTCCTCCTCCCAGTTGCCGATGAGCACCCGGGGTCTGAGGGCGGCCATGGCTCCCGCCCGGGCCGCGCCGCGTCCGCCGTCACCATGGC
>NW_010393633.1:7831-29766 GCF_000710305.1 Buceros rhinoceros silvestris | reverse complement strand
ATCGGTCCCTCGACCCTTAACAACAATTAACATGAAAAAGCAGAAGATACACGGAATTCAAGATCATTTAGTTTCAACTTTCATCATATGTTCTTTGTACACCTCCTATTTGCTACTCACATGTTGCAATGCCATGCTTTCCCCCTAATTGTCTGGTTTCATGTATCCTATATGATGTAGAAAATAGCTAAGGCTTCTCACAGATTTGGAATTCAAGCATTTATTCCCTAATTATTACTCTTAAAAAGCTGTTCAGTTCTTATTTGTTGCCTATTTTTCCTAAAAATTTGCTTTATGTCTTGATGAAGATATGCCAAAATACATTGTTTCCTGTCAAATCAAGGCACAAAGTGCATTTCACACCTTGCTTCCCCTACTCGCTCAATCCCAATTTCCTCTAAAAGGAGATAAAAAAGGAAGAAAATTACTAGACTATTTGTCTTCTTTTTGCTCAAGAATCGGGCCTGTAAGTACCTGCACAATTTATTCAGTTATTGTAATATTGTAATAAATTGTGTAATACTGTTATTCACCACTGCAATATAACAGAAGCCAAGTGACAAAAATACAAGTCTATATCTCTTTGTATATATAAGATTTTATTTTAATTTATCTTGTGGCATTTATATGCAAATATATGAAAAGTTTTCTAGCTTAATGTTATTTAATTAAAATTAGAAAAAAAATACTAGTTTAACCCCTCATAAGACATACATGGTCCTGGCTTACTGATTAAGTTGTCATTTTTTGTTGATTATTTGCTGACTACAACTAGATTTTAATGTATTAGAAATTTCAGTATTCATGAGTGTTTAGTTATTGCTATCTTTTTTTTAACCTAGAAAAAGCAGCACCACTCACATAGATGACACCTATGCAGACATACATAAATGTATATGTAAATAGATCTGTATACATACAGATCATATTTCACACCGATCTAACAATCATTACAATTTTTTTTTCTTTCTTATATTCAGGTAGTAGTTTTAACAAATGAAAAATAAAAAAGACTGCTACCAATACATGATGGAAGAGGATAGTCCCATGCCCTTCTTTCTCCAGTCATACACTTTAGAAGGCTACTTCCATGGAGCGTGTAACCTGGATTGCATCCATAAATTATAGTGCTTCCAGCAAAATGGCCTTGGTCACTGATTTTATATCCAAACTGTGGCACACCAGGGTCCTCACAATGTGAAAGCTCAAAACCTGCAGTAGAAATAAAACACTGTGGTTGCAAAATCAAACAGATACATACAATAACAAAATTAATATTTTCTGGTTTTTTCTGTTTTCTGGTGGAAATAAAACATTTTCAGACTTCACGTAACAACATATTTAAGGTTTCTTCTCTGTTTTTAAACCGTCTAAGTAGGATAACTCTTTATACCCATCACTTACATGCAAACCAAACTGTGCCATAACATCATTTTTCCTACAAGTCCAATTAAAGACCGAGAAGGAAATTCATTATCATTATCAATCAGTTCTAAAACGATATGGTGAATTATAAAATGGAAGCTAAAGTGACTGCCCATTTACTTTGATGACAATCTAGTTTGTGAACAGACATTTAAAGGCTCATAAACAAAATCACACAGAAGATTCGTTTCTTACTATTGTGCACAGTTACACCAATGGCACAATAGCACCCATGGCAACAAAGAAATATTGTTATATTCATCAATCGCTACCATAAGGCTGCATTCAATGGTTTGTAAATTTAAAATCTACACTCAGGAAGCAATATGATAATGACAATATAGAACCATCAAGCCAAATGTTTTAGATATTTTTGAGAATTAAGAGATGTGGAGCAAGAAGGAAACAAAATGACTTATGCGTTATACAGAAACAAGGAAGTATATTACATTTGGGGAAGCCTAAACTGTAAACTGTTGGAAATTTTTTCTATTCCAAATAAGGTTTTCTGTTATTAATCGAGAGGAAGCTCGAAACCTTACTTTGTTCAAAACCAAACGTATTTTATTAATATCATGCTACTCAGACTATTTATAGGTAAAAAAGTAATTTTGTATCAGATTAATATTCTTATATATAGGTGGCATGAGAGCAAATGAAGGGTTTTTCATATGTGCATTGTTCAAAAATAATTTACACAGTATTTGGCGATCTGATCAACCGTTGTAAGCCTTTCACAATCTCTCATCAGGTGCTGAAACTTTACTATTAATTGAATGAGCAAAATATTCATCATTTTATTTTACAGACAAATTGCTTCAGGCTGGTTAAGGCTGTTTGCTCACATAAGGAAAAAAAATAGGTCAAATGCTGCATCTTTCCTGTTCCTCCTTCACCTCCTTTAATATCTCACTGAAAATGGCTCACTTCGTGAAGTGAAGTTAGAAGTGAAGTTAAAATGTGCCTTGATCCCAGAAATGTCCTCATATCTGAATGGCCTCCTCAGAGGCACAGCATGAAGGTAGTCTTTTTAATTGCCTGAGAGTAGGCACTAGCAGCATTTTTGCTGCCCTGAGTGTATTTCAGCTATCCACGCAGCGCTGGCAGTTCTAGCAATGGAACCAAAAGTGTATCCTTCTGGAGATGTACCTGATAGCTATTGGCAATAATTGTCTATTTTAGGCAACTGACAGAGCATGAACACTTACAATGTGTCTCTGAAGACAGAATCTTAATTAGATCTTGTGGGGATTTTATTTACTGCTTAAAAGCATCAGGGTTAGCCAATGATATTTTCGGAAGGTTTCACAGAATCATCTGGTTGGAAGAGACCTTTAAGATCATCAAGTCCAACTGTTCACCCTGCACTGCCAGAGTGTCTTTAAGCACTACATCTATATGTCTTTTAAATATCTCCAGAGGTGTTGATTCATCTGCTTCCCTGGGCAGCCTGTATCAGGGCTTTACAACACTCTCTGTAAAGGAATTTTTCCTAATATCCAGTCTAAATCTCCCCTGGCAGAACTTGAATCCATTTCCTCTCAACCGATTGCTCATTATTTGCGAGAAGAGGCTGACCCCCACCTCGCTATAACCTCCTCTCAGGTAGTTGTAGAGTGTAACAAGATCTCCCCTCAGCCTCCTTTTCTCCAGACTAGCAATCTCAGTTCTCTCGACCTCTCCTCATAAGACTGTGATTCAGACCCTTCAGCCAGCTGTCAGCCAACACCTCCAGGTCTTTTTCCTCCAGGCAGCTCTCCAGTCATTCTGCCCTAAGCCTGTAACACTGCAGAGGGTTGTTCTGACCCAAGTGCAGGACCAAGCACTTGACCTTGTTGAACCTCATACAAGTGGCCTTGGCCCATCAATCCAGGCTGTCCAGATCCCTCTGTAGATCCTTCCTACCTTTCAAGCAGATCAACACTTTCACCTAACTTGGTGTCGTCTGCAAACTTACTGAGGGTGCACTTGATCACCTCATCCAGATCACTGACAGAGATATTGAAGAAAACAGGCCACAATAATGAGCCCTGGGGAACACCACTGGTGACTGGTCACGAACTGGATTTAAATCCATTCACCACCACTCTTTAGGCTTGTCCATCCAAACAGTTTTTAAGCCAGCTGTGAGCTGGGATAAATCCAAGCCATGAGCAGCCAGTTTCTCCAGGAGAATGCTGTGGGAAACAGTATTAAAGGTTTTACTGAATGCTAGGTAGACAATGTCCACAGCTCTTCCCTCATTCACTAAAAGGGTCACCTTGTCACAGAAGGAGATCAGGTTAGTCAAGCAGGACCTGCCTTTCATAAATCCATGCTGACTGGGCCAGATCACCTGGTTGTCCTGTACATGCTGTGTAAAGGCACTGGCACTTAGGATGATCTGCTTCACAACCTTTCCCAGAACTGAGGTTAGACTAACAAGGCCTGTAGTTTCCTGGATCCTTCTTCCGGCCCTTCTGGTAGACGGGCATCACATTTGCTAACCTCCAGTTGACTGGTACCTCCCCAGTTAGCCAGGGCTGCTGATAAATTCATTGTCTACATTTATGCAAAACAAATATTAGTTGTCTTTCCCAAAATGGGAAATGGCCAATGGCCAATGATCAGTGGCATGAAATCTAAGTGTAGGTCAGTAACTATCAGTGTGCCCTAGCGATCAAGACCGGGTCCAATCCTGTTCAACATCAGTAATGGGGTAGAGTGTACCCTCAGCAAGTCTGATAACACCAAATTTGGAGGAGTGGCTGGTACTCCAGAGGGTTATGATGCTGTCTGGTGCAACCCCTACAGGCTGGAGAAACAGTCCCACACAAACCTTAGGAAGTTCAGCAAGGAGAAGTGCAAAGTCCTCTACCTCAGGAAGAACAAATACATCAGAATATGCCAGGGGCCAGCCAGCTAGAAAGCAACTTTGTAGAAGTGTACCTGGGCGTCCTAGTGGATGATAAAGTGAACAGCAATATGCCCTTGCGGAAAAGGCGGCTAATGGCATCCTGGGCTGCTTTAGGAGGAGTGTTGCCAGCAGATCTGTACCCTAAGCACTGAAAAGGACACATCTGGAGAATGGTGTCTGGTTCTGGGCTTCCCAGCACAGGAGAATTATGGAACTAATGAAGAGAGTTCAGCAAAGGACCATCAAGATGATTAAGGGATGAGATCATCTCCTGTAGATGAGAGAGATGAGGGAGCTGGGACTGTTCAGCCTGGAGAGAAGGCTTGTAGTGTCCTATCTGTGCATATAAATCTGAAGCGAAAGTGTAAAAGAGATGGAGTATATTGAGACTGGCAGGGATGGAGTTAATTTTCTTCATAGCAACCCATACAATGCTGTGTTGATTAAACCAATGTTAATAACACACCAATGTTTCTGCTATTGGTCAGAAGTACTTGCACAGCATCGGGTCCTTCTGTGTTTCTCATTCTGCCCCTGTGGGAATTCTGTGAAAAAGGCCGAGGTGCTTTAGAGCATGAGATTCCTCTGTAAACTCCAGGAGTGAGGCGGCATAAATGACGGCTGAATGAGGGAGTCCTGTGAAGGTAAGACAGCCCTGTTTTGGCTTAGTCAATTAAGCAAGCAAATCTTGAAGGTCCCAGTGTCTGAGCAAAAACCTTTGTCTAACTAACACCAAAATTAATATTAAAACTCATGCTCCTCAATATGCTAATGAGCCAAAAGCAGTACATGCCAAACACGTACGACTGTGTTACTCAACTCTTCACCCAAATCATGCTAAAGGTCACCTAAGAGGCAGAGACAAACAGTTAGAGAAGAAAAAGCCAGGAAGGGTAATACTTGGCTGGAAAGAAAAGACTGAAGACTCAGCAGAGATGGTCAAAAGGCAAGGATGCCTTCTTGGTAAGAACTGTGCTTGCACCATACGATGAAAATACCTGCAATACTTTTATTTTTGCTAGCATTACTATTGTATATTACTTACTAGACCTATTGTAGTAAGTGAAGTTATCAGCTGCAATTCTGAATCTGTTACGTCTGTCATTTTAATAAACTTTGTTATTTTTACTGACTGCAATACTCTTTCAGTGGAAGTCCTCTGGGCTCTGGCAAGCAAACGCCAAACTCTTAAATTCTCTTTTTCTTTTGTGAGACTGTTTTAGTGCAAATGTTTTGGGCTCTGACAGGCAGAAGTTAAACTCCTGGCTTTAACACAACAGCCCTCACAGCAAGTAGGCTGGAGGTGGGCAAGAGGCTGGAATAGAGTGGGAGACAGTGGGACAGCTGTCCCAAACTGACCAAAGAGATGTTCCGTGCAATACAATGTGATGATGAGCAATAAAACTGAGGGGCAGTCTTTCCAAAGGGGCCAGTGCTCAGAGACTGGTTGGGTGTTGGTCTGCTTGTGGGATTCGATGAGTGCCTGCCTTCACATCACTTGTTCTTTCTTTTTCTTTCCTCCCTATCTTTTTCTTTTCCAATTCTACAAAGATCTACAAACGAAGATTCAACACTGTTCACGCTCTCAACTATTCAGGCTAGGAGATTGTATTTCATGAGAATGCCTGTCTCAAAAAACAGGAAATATTAATGAAAAAGTTTAAGTGCTGGCCTTGGACATATGAATGAAACACCCTGATTCTCAAACAGTAACAGGGAACTGGAAGGACTATTTTCAATCGTGGGGTACGGCCCTATGCTATCACAGCTCATTACCTGATATAATTATGCAACTTTCATCTGAAAATTAATTACATAACCCAGAAGTATCTTGAAATATTTTCCTTTCATTCTGCTAGATTTGTATTATTTTTATTAGAATTCGTTTTATGAACACGATGAAGAGTATTTGAAACTTATGAACATTTTTGAAGAGGTGAAAATTATTTCCCTAAGCCCAGGGAGAACAATGGATGTTGAGAGCTGCATTGCAGAATTAGCTTATCATACTGTTCCACTTGCTAAAAATTCGTTTTTATACAATAAATCAGCAATGAAGAAATAATAACACACTAAAGAAGTCACGTACACTACGTGTCAACAGACACATGTAACAATCACATACATTTTCAGAAGCTGACACTTGATAAAATAGATGTGTATTGCTGTTTCTTGTATATCCTCTAAGCCAAAGGTCTGAAAAGATTTTTACTTTTCTAATCTTTATAGTTTAGTTTTTTCAGTCAACATATAGGTAAGAAGCTTCTGTCAGGAATTGTTCTTTATAGTTTTCATTTCAAAGTGGCTCATTCTAAACCGTAATCCAAACTCAGAAATTGCTGGTCTCATGCAAAGTTAGTATCAGACATGAGTCTTAAGAATGTTTCTTAATGAATTATCTTTCTGAAACAATAGGGTTTGGTTTCATATTTTAAAATATTCACATCTTTAGATATTTTTATGTGCTAATACAATTAACAGAAAATTTTTTCTTGTCCTTTGCATGACTGAAAAAAATCATTAAAATGACCCTCTAGAAAAAAGACAGTGGTTTAAGCATCAAATTACAGAAAGTACAGTCAAAGCAGGATTTTAGTATGCAACATGTTTTGGAGTTTTTTGAGGTACAGTTATGAAACACTATTGTTTTTATGAGTGATGAGCCATTTGCTGTTGATTTTATCATTACTTGTCTTTTGACTACATTTTCAACTTACAAACAAAGAATTTTAATTCGCATAAAATCATAAACTACTGTTTACTCAAATCACTACTCTTTTCTCAAATACTTACTTGTGTACACCAGCTGAAAACCTTCATCGGTGCCCTCCATGTCTGAGTTAAATCCCAGCCACAAATGATTTGAAGTACTACTTAGTGTCAGGCCTCTTAATGATGCCCCAGTATACGCACCCAGCAGGTGAGCAGTGTTGTCTTTGCCATCATAGATCTGTAAAACAAATGTGAGTTTAACAGATACAAAGGAAAAAAAAACCAAATATATATAATAATTCTGTACATCTCCATTAAGAGAGAGGACAGCTCTGCCAAGGGATATCTATTGCCAGTTGATCTGATGTACTGTTTGGACATTCTGTTTACCCCTCTTGAGTTAAGTTGACTTAACTGTGGTGATTTTTCAAATGCATAATTTAAAATGTATCTGTTCCTTTTTTTGCACAATAGAAATGACCAGAGGTGCTATATCATCTTAGTGTTTTTAAACCTCTCTGTTTTCCTTCTTTCACTTCCAGTATTCTAACATTGGTCACAACCTATCAGCAAACACCTATTTTCTGTAGCAGTGACTGCCTGAAGTCACTGACGTGGCATAATAGAAAACTCACATCTACTCAACTTTGGTTTGTTAAATAAATGTCTGATTTTTTTTTTTCCTATGGAAAGAGAGGTTCAAATATAACTATAAAGTTAAAGGAGACTAGGAAATAAAACAACAGCCTCTGTAAGTTGAAAGACTAATGTAAGCGATATGTAAATTTTAATATAGTACTTTTATTATTTATTTTTATTCAAGAGTTGTTCTTTTCCATATTTGAAACAGGAACTTCTATCAGCCTACTAAATATATCGAATAATCTTTTCATAATTCTCAGAAAATTTCCTTACAAGCTTGTTGTTTTTTAAAACATCACAGTTTGTTGCGTTCTTATCATTCCCAAAAAAAGTTGAAGTATAACTTATGGATAATTGCTAACCTAAAGACTATGTCCTGTGGGATTTGTTTCATGACTTCTGTAACAACTAAAACTTCAATAAATGGGTTTTATGAAAAATTTCACTTGCAAATCACCAAATTGACCTCAGAACAGTTTTCAAATAGCAGTAGTGAAATTCTAAATCTTTAGTAAAAAGATAGGAGAATGTTTCCGGTTTTAAATAAGATCTAATTGTATTACTTTGAAACATAATTAAAGCTTGCATTGGTAAACAGAAATCTACACCACAATGAAATCAAAACAAATACACCAGCAATAGTATAAGGCAACAAAGTGAATGTGAAATATTATGATATCTGTTCTCCATCTGTGAAAATGACTTATAAATAAATTCTGTTTAGTGGAAATCCTCATGTCTCCAGTAACAACAAAGACTTTACATTTACTACATGCTGAAATAAACCAAACCATTTTTAGCCATCTCTGATGAATAAATAATTGTCCGAAAGTGTAAGATGCACAGCAAAATAACATGGCATCATTACTTGTTTTTTACTGAAGAAGCAAATGAATTCCAAGCAAACTTCACATTTAAATGCCAGTGTCTTTAAATGGAGTAAAAATAAGAAAAAAAATGGGGTGCAATTAATCCTTATCAACTAAAAAGTAATATCAATATACGCAATAGTTTAAAAATGGATTTATAATTTTTTTAAAAATTTCTTTAAACCTGTACTGAGATCACTAATCAAGCCAGTGGGAGGAAAAAAGAAAACAACAACCAAACAGAAGATTAATTCTGAAATGGACTTTGTTTTGTTTCAGCAACTGAAAGGAAAAACATCTATTCCAGGAGACTTATTGCTATCCTACAGAGACATTAACACCATGACAGACTTAAAGAAAACCCAGCTTAAATTTGATGCAATTTCTCCTAATCTCGCCAAGCTACTTATAACTAACAGCACCCAGGGATTCAGGATTTATTTTATTTTTGAACACTATGTAAGAGTAAACCATTTCCTACTATATGTGCATCACTAATAACTGACCAAATGAAGCAATTAATAAGTTACACTAACTATTCTCAGTGGTTTGCCGGAACTTCCTGTAAACCACCTCAAGGTACAAATTTTCTACCACACATATTTATAGCCAATTTTATTAACTGTCCTATCATATTAAACCTTTCACATTGGCACACTGATGTCTCTCCAGAGCTGACACTAATTCCACTTTATAGGCTAACTAGCTGTCCCACTATGTATTTCTAAGTCTATATAATTTCTATGAAGGAATAAAATTTAAAGGACTCTAACACTTCTGAAACTCTATGATTCTTAGAATAGGAGAACTGCACTTGGATGAGGGAGAGCTGCAATTCATTTAAACATGAAAATGAATTTTCTTTTTCTTTTGGTTGCTGACTTTCTAATATTCAAAGTAACATATACCCTTCCTCTTGAGATGGGGGGGAGATCTTCTTTAGGTCAATAAATGCATCTTTTGTAGTATAATTCTGAATGTAATTCACCTATTTTTTGTTCTTCACTTAATGGACAGTAAATAGAAATTTCTAGATGTAATTTAAATGATACAGTGCAAAGTGCAGAGAAAGTCTTAACAGCCTACAGACTCTTGTGGGATTTGCAGAATCAGCATTTTCTTTCTAACTTTCTAAAATAGGTATGAGATTTACTAAAGATTTTGAATGTGTTAGTAATTCAGCTTCAGAATTTGATCCTGTCTCATCCAGAAGATAAAGCTATATGTGAATTAAGGTAGTACTATTATCTTGTTTTTAATATGGGAATAATCTTTCTGATAGGCCTTACCAGCTCATCTGGGTTTATGTCTCTTGGATGATAAATGTATGGCCAAGAGTAATTGTTATGAAAATATTATTTGGTTGGATATATTTTCCTTAAAGTCATCCTGTAGCATTGATGCAAAGGTAATTGCTTCATGACTTTATAATGTCTGAATATGCCAGTAACGAGGTATTCAGAAAACAGAGGTCCATCTTTATAATCTTTATCAGCTATTTAAAAGCCTGATCTGTTAAATGATGAGTTCATAAAGAGGAGCAAAGGCACAGGAAATTGTATGCTTCATATCGCAGTGATATTTTGAAATGTTATAGAGAAAGATGTTAACAGTGAACACTGTTTACATAAATATGATTTGAATTGATAAATGTAATGTTTAATTTGAGGAGGAGAGTTTATTTTTGCATTTTTAGTTAGAGAATAGATAAAACGTCCTACGCTTGAAGAGCCCCATTATTAACAAATTTTAAATGGAAATTAATGGCCTTTTTTCTGTTAACTTATTTAACTCCATAAAATTTTGGCAACAAAGTAGTATAAAATGGATGTGCTTAATCTGTGCATTTTAATCAAACTATTTTTGAGATTTTGAAATATAAAAGGCATATGGATATGAAGAATCTGTGCCTTTATAAAGGGAAGAAATATCATAAAATTGGCAGCACAAAGCTGAGGCTGTCAACACCCTGTCAAATGTATCATTTATATCACATAAAAATAGAAGCACTAATATAAAGACAGAAAAAGACCCATATTTTGGGTTGGTAGTTTTTCACAAAACCCCTTAAAAAATGAATCATGTGCATTCATTTCAAAGCTGGCCCACAGGTGAGATAGCCAAGAAATGCAATAAAACTGAATCCTCTGTGTTTTGCAGAAGCACAGAGTGCTAAGCCAAGCACAGGGCAAGTGGAGGGACCCTTAATGCCGGTTCTGTTTGGTTTACTGACATACCCTTACCTGCCTGTTGCTGCACTGAATGTTTTATTAAAAGGAAAAGAGAAAAATAGTTTCATTACAGTATCAAAAATAATACTTAAAGCCCCCCCTTTTTTTCCACATAGATGAAGTACGATCTGGCACGCCTGGTCTCACTCTACATACACATAACCTTCTACAAAAGGAAAAAAAAGTCCTCATGAACATTCTCCTTCCATTTCAGTCCTTTTCATACCTGGTGTCCCTTTCTCTTTTATGTTCCCTTCTGGAATCTCTCTAAAGATTTTTTTTTTTTGATTGGGGGTTTGTTTTTTTTTTTTAACGTGAACAGAAAACTACTCATTAATTAGTACCACACATTGGTACATTTTTATTTATGCTGAAACCTACTTAAAGAAAACAATCACATTATCTTTGTCCAAGCTTCAATTTTAAGAAAGGATGCATTTCCCCCAGTAAATTAGAAAAGTATATTAAAAGAACTTTGAAATAAAAAAATACTTTCCACATTCAGCTGATTTCAACACAAATGAAGTGTTCACCACAAACAATGGATTATTCAGGCAAGTAGAAGAATAGCAACTCTGTTCTTTTCCATGCAAATCTAAAGGGTTTTCTTACAGCTATCAGAGACTACAGAGTTTACAAGCAAAACTGCTGTACAGAAATAAAAGCAAGAGAAAAAGTCAGGTAGAAATGTTCTCATACTTTGGAAACCACATTATTATTTTCCCCTCATAGGAAGCTTTTTCCCCTTATAGGAAGTTTACTCTAAACATTTCAAATTCTGGAACATAGCACACAAACTCAGATATCAGTACAATAAAAAAGAAGGAAACAGTTGTTAAACAGTTTGAGATTAAAATTAAATGTATCAGCATATAGTGACTATACAGGTCTTAAATTCTTCATGTGCTTCTGTGAAATTTTCATGAGTATTACAACAAGACGTAGCACTATCAAGAGCAAGTTATAGCCCTACACAAGAAAAAGTAGAGATGAGTTTCTTATATCAGTAAAACACAACCAGACCAAAAAAAAAAAAAAACCCACAACACTGGGAACGTTAATGTAAGTAAGCACATCAGTTAGATCAAAAAGAGGAAAAGAATTGCATACTAAACAAAGCAAATGAAAAAAACAAATTATATGTCCTGAAACCTCTCTTCTCTACCAGTTCAGAATCAATAAATTTGAGCTCCTCTTTCTCTGCCTGGGGCGTAACAGTAAGGGTGGTGATTTATTTCTGTCGAGTATGCCATATCCTTTTAATGCTGTACTTCTAGTACAGCTGTTTCATTGTTGCAATCCCAGTGCTTGTCAGGTATAAGTTAGATCCACGGTTAGTTAATTCATGTGGTAAGCAGCAGACCCCATTTTGATATCCTCATTAAACAAGATATCAAAAGTTTAATAGAATATTCAGTCTGTTCAAACTTTGAATGGGGTCTTCATAACTCCTAGTAACCTAAAATATTAGCTGATAGAAAAAGTAACACAAAATACCTGATTAACTTCTTTGCCAACATTTTCATCTATCAGTTCAGAAGATCAAGTGTCCATTAGCCATTTCTTAACCAAAGTCTGTAGCTAAAAAAAATAGCTCTAAATATGAAATATTACAGGGTTTTTTAATTTGTATTTGGGGAAAGGAAGCCCTGTCTGGAAACTGTAGCTTAAGTATCTTGTTTTCCAACTCGTAATTCCTTGCCCTCTCTAGTTCAGAATTAAAGAGGAATTGTGTATTCATTATGCGTCACTTAGCTGTTTGCTGTAAGACTGGATGATAATTAGGCTTTCTTAACTTCTTGCCATTGCCACTAATCAACCCAGATGACTTCATTATTCTTTACTTACCTAAGAGGTTTCTCAGAGTTTGGTCAAACATTAACATTAATGTACATTTACAAAGTTTGTAAATTTACATTTACAAAGTGTAATATTATATCAGATATTATATCAGTTTACTGCGTTTGTTGACTACTCATTATTTCACTTTAAGCTAAAATATAACCCTCATGTCCCACTTCTCAGTGAGCAAAATAGGTAAATTAGGCAGTATTTTCCCCTTTTGTTTTCCTCAGTTCTACAAAAATTAAAAAGAACTTCCTGCAAACTTATCTTCAAAGATGTTTTACTGGGATTAACATAAATCAATAAGAGAATACAGGAAAAATTGTGTGTAACCAAGGCTACTTTCCTGATCTTGAAGATATTAATGATAAACATTAGGCATATTCCTAAGCCAGTCACACACCAAATCTTCTACTGATTCTTTTTCAGCTCCTGGACATGAGAAGTAATCAACAACACTAGGGATCAACAGACAATTTCAGAACTGGTTGCATGAGAAAAGTTTTGGAATTTGCGACTGTTGTGTTTTGCTTCCTGAATCACGACTCCTTTATCAAATGAAAACATGAAAACAGAATCTGATAGGGGTAAGACAATTTGTAAGAGTTCATCTGAGAGATAAGGCAAGAAGAGACACAATGGGTTCCACAGATATCATTCCTTCCCACAGTATTAGGGATCAGCCTCTGTCGGGCTGAAAAAAGTGATAATCATAAAAAAGAATACTTCATGTAGTTAAGTATACTTCCTAACAGATTGGGAGGAACTTCAGCTCATTATTATAATACAAGTGTGCTGACTTGAAAAGCAAACACTTTAATTACTAGATATTACTTTAATCTAATAGGCACACCTGCAAAACATAGAAAATATTTCTGCCATTGACATTTACAGCTGAGTTGTGGCCTCCCTCCATTTATATTTAATTTGACATTACTCTTAAGTTCACATTAATTGAGCAGCAATATTAAAGTAGAAATTTATTTTATGAGACTCTCAGTTAACATTTTCTCCTTAAACATCTGTACTGCACATGGTTGGAATGGCACTTGAGAAAACTTAAGTGTGCAGATGTTTTCAGAAATGTTTATACATTAAATGATTAAGGAAGATAAAAAGAAGAAAAAAGGTGTGAATTTCATTATATTTATACTCATATTTATGGAGAATATTATAGTTATATAACTGTATATAACTGTAGCTTGCTCCCTACGGTGCTATGACTTTTACACTAAGATAATAGATTTGAATGGTTTCAACCTCAAAAGTCTTGAGGAAAATGCATCCATATGCTTTTATTGGATGGGCTTGAAAAGTGTGGACAGAAATATTAGAGATGTAACTGACTAATATTTAACTCTAAGAACAGAATACAAATACACATTAAGGTAACAATTGGCTTACAGTTTCAATCTTTTTTATTATATGTAGTCAGAAATACATGTTTTAAGAAACAGATTATGGAAATATCTCAGGTTGCCAAATTTTTAACTTTTTAGAAATGGAATTGGATTATATACATATTTTCTAAGAGAAGTTTAATATAAACTTACCTGATATTGTACTATCACAGACAGACAAACTCCTCCAATGCGAGGAACTACAAGTTTAGAAATAACAACAAAGTTAGATGATTACATACCTTAAGAACATCCCCTTGGGCTAAGTGAAATGTTCTGGCAGAAATATTGATTCCTTTCCCTGCTTGGACCTGAATGCTATAAATACATTCATGGTTGTTTTCATAGTTAAGAGGATAATTGGGGGACAATAAGATTCCTTCATTATTTGTCGTGGAGGCTCCACATTCAGCTGCAATTAAAAGAAAATGTTAAGGTATATTTTAAAAGAAAACACAAACATTTTCAATAATGGTGATAATGGGAATGTTAATGCAACCTAGTTCAACATTATTAACATTTATTGATAACTAAAATCTAGTTCTGAATGTATGTTCACAACAGTGATTTAAGGCTACAAGAATATTTCTAAATAGCAATACTGTAATAAAAGTGTGTTAAATAATAAAGTGTTATAATCATATTAATGGCACAATCCACAATTATAATGCTTTAAATGATCTTTCTTGAATTTTGTTTTGGAGGAAACACACTCATTTTCAATTCTCCAAAACAGAAATTCATAAAGACTTATGAATTAAATGAAAGTAAAAGTACTCTAGAAGTTTATACCTCTATGTGTACATGCAGGTGTATAAATATACATACATGCAGATACACATATTTTCACACAGAATAATGGAAAAAAGATAATTTTTCTATAGTATTAATTTAATAAAATAAACAGCATAGTCAATGGTATAAACTGCAGTAGAAAAAAATATGCTACATCTACCAGATAAACAATAGTAAAAATAATTTAATTTATAAACAAGTAGAAAAATAGTAACTCCCAGGGGGAAAAAAAAGGAATCAAATGTGTTTAAGAGTTAAGAATAAAAATAAGAAAGTGTTTCCAAGTAATACTGTTATTATACAAAAAAAAAACCCTTATAATTGAGAATTTTTATAATTTTAATCACAAAACACACCAAAAATTATAAATACTTGTGGTAATGCTACATTAGGCATTAATAATTTCATTTACAATCATATTTTGGACTACCATGTATTTTAAGTTAACACTGACAAACTGTTACAATTGTTTTCTTCCCTTTTTATTTAGTCATGATATGTGGTCATTATAATGCAAGGACAAGAGCATTTCCTCTCTTTCTAACAGATTTAGATTAATTTTAAATGTAATTGTTAAACTAAATATTCTGGATTTATGTTTGTTTACAGGATCATTTCAATATTCTTGCCATTTATTTTATCCCATCCCATAAGAATGCCCCCCAGTTGTTTTAACCTGGGAAATCAATTGGTTTGTAATTTCACAGAATGAGAAATTACATTGTGCAAAACTCATGTGGTTATTATACAATCAGATTCTGGAAGAAAGTAATGTTTTACTACCACACCAGAAAAAAAGAAGTATGACCAAAAAATTATTTCAAATGTACATTGATACAGACATTTTCATATGTAAACTCTTCTGTATGGCACATGTTCTTAAACTGAATAAAAATACAGACACTTAAGCAACATTTTAGAGATTTTGTTGTTTTAACAGTTCTGAACAGAACTGAAAATCAAGACAGTCAGGAAGAATTCAGCTTGGACAATGTTAGCCATTAAAAGGTAAATTTTCTAGTCAAAGCTACATATGTTACCTCCACAGTGAGTGGAGGATTTTAGGAATTATCAGAAAGTGTTTCCTCTTGGTTGTTTCAGCTATCATTTTATGATATTGTTTTCTACTCTAACTTATATAGGAAGCCCAGCTTGACTGTGCTTCTGTACATGGACCTAACTTTATGAAATAACTCTGATCTAAAAGTGCTTTAACTACATGTGCACCATTTAGTGATACAGGTGTCACGTAGAAGCTTGCATTGACCAAAAAAAGAAAAAAAGTCAATTATTAGACATCTGAACTGGTAATTCATACGCAGTTTTTCTAACCTATTAATCAAAACAAGAAGAGTAAGCATTGTGCCCTCAATCTGAAATGCTTTCAAATATAGACTATGAAGTCTTAGTTCTAATAATAAATGTATTTTTTAAAGATTAAATAAATTTGACTAAGAAGATACGAAGAATATGAGAGTACAGTAAAAAGTAAGAGGTGTATTACCATGCATTTCCATGCTGTAAATTTGCAAATCCATGGACAATGACTACACATACAAGCAAATGAAAGCAGCTGACCACGTACCCACACACCTTGGCAGAGGTGCACTCCATACTCGTCGGCCACCACCAAGACAAATAATCTCTGAAGATCCTTCTAAACGGTATCCAGATGAACAGGAGAATGTCAGAATATCTCCCACTCCAAAATTAAATCCTATTCTGTTACCAAATTTGGGGATCCCAGGATCTTCACAAGGTTCAAGATTATACTCTGAGAACAAGAAAGCAAGTCAGCTTGTACCACGTGTTTTCTATCAGTCAGATTTGTAACCTTGCAGACTAGTAATTTCTGTATATTTCCACCTGACTATCAATACAGATTTTGGATTTAAAAACAAATCAAATGAATGAATGTTAAATGGAAATTATATGACATTAAAAAGTAAGACTAAAGACATTTTTAAGATGCACAACAACATGCCTTAACGCTCTTATAAGATCCATAAATGTCTCAGGTACATAAAACAAATTAAAATAATGTCACAGCATAAAAGCCTAACTAATTGAAACTTGGGGTCATCTGGAATTTCTAATCTAAATCAGAGTAGTTCTGTTTCTGCCCCTTGCTTCATAATGGATCTTATGGTTTATATGTTTATTTATCTTGTAGCAAAATGTCTCTACAGAGGCACAAAGCTTTGCTTGCTTTGAAATTGCTGTGCTTAGGGAACAACTTCTATAATTTTGTGATTCAGTACATGTATTCAATAAAATCACTTCAGTTTTAGCTTTTTTTTTTTCACTTTACATTAAATTCTGAAAAAGTCTTTTTCAGGAGCCAGGTATTACAGGTTTTTCCTTACCAGAGAAAGAAATATTAAATCCTTCATATGAAATTGAAAAATCTGAAATAAAGCGCAACTGAGCTCTGAAATTTCCATAGAGACCAGCATTGATTGGTGAAGGAAGCTCTGAGCCAGTTAGACGTGCTAATGGCTGTGTGAAACTGCCATTCTCTGTTATCAGTAAGTAGTCATGGTGATCCTCCAGATGAAAAGTGTGGAAGGTGAACTGCACTCCTATTAGAAAAAGTAGAATTAGATTTACATATCACACTGTAAACACCAGTGCAGCAGATATTTTGTTCTACCTTTCAATTTTCCCTTTAACTGCAAAATACAGGCACTTGGTTTATAGAATTCAAAGACATAAGCTTGCATTTTTATGTAAAATCCAATGATGTACTGTGTATGTTCAAAATTACAAATTCTTCACAGCAGAATGGACAAGGTAAACCTCATTTCTTACAGTCACCAGTATCCTTGTATAGCAACAGCAAACGGAAATGTTATAAAACATATATTCTAATGGCATATAGGGTAACAGCAGCAATTCCTTCTCCCAAAACGGAGGTCCCTTAGTAAGATGTGGCATATGTCAACAGCACGTTTTTTTGCAAACCATCAGATAAAAATCACACATCTAGAAAGGAAGATACATTGTGGAAGACAATAGCAATTGAAAGATTTAAAGGTCAAGAGAGACAAACTACTTTTTCTGCATTTCTGTAACTAAGGGTTAGGTCATGATCCCTGGTAGAATGCACAGAAAAGTCAGGAAAAAGAAATGGGAGAAGACATGAGCTAGTTTAAGTGATTATGAAGGCGTCTAGTGTAATAGCATTTTCAGTTGTATCATGTAACTTATAAACCAATGATTCAGGCTCTGTAAAATACACCTAATGATTAGGTATATTTTCATTCATTCATATGATTGAAGATTAATGTAGTTTATAAAGATTAATGATCTTCTGGTAATCTCATGGACAACAGACTTTTAACAGTAGACATAATTTTATCAAAAAGCAAATAAATACTTCCTCTTCCTACTTCCCTTCCCCCCAAGAACTTCCCGCAGAGGGAAACAAAATCCAAGACTGAAGATAGATATACTGTGCTTGACACAGTGGTCTAAGTATAGCAACCTCATGCCCCTTTAGGTGTTGGAGGTTATCTTTTCCAGACTTCACACACAGCTTTAGAAGCCCTCCTGCAGGTTTTTTAACAATGTATTGGATCCCTGAGGTTGTCTCAAATGGCATTAGACATTTATAGTAGTGCAACTCAATCACACCTAGTAAACACAGCTTGTAAGGCTATCTGGAATGTAATGACACTTCGCTTATGAGGATACCTAATCAAGGAGTTTTTGGTATAGAATGCAAAGACGAGAAATGAGGAAAATAATAAATTATATGCACACATATGCAAGCTTTAAAGAGCAGGATTTAGTAGAGACTCCAACAAACACCAGAAGTCTTAAGTTTCTGACTGATGGGCCATTGAACTTGTTGTTGTAAACTTGTTCTGAGTTCAACCAGAATTTAGTAACTGATTAGTACAGGGGAAAGAAGACTATCTTGGATTTCATGGAAATTAGAAATTTTCAGTGGACTATTTGAGGAAATTTGTGAGATTATGTAAAATTTAATATGAGATTTTTAAATGATATTCGGGGATTTCTTCAAGAAATAGCCTAATGACATAAATAAAAAATTGTGTCTTCTCCAGTGAAGAATTTTAAAAGTTATGTTTGAGTAGATTCACTGTCATTCTCACTCACTTGTCCCTTTTTTTGAAAGGGAGATTTTTAAAATCTGAAACAAAGACAGGAAGGCATAACACTCTAGTATATTTCTTAATATTACAATCCAGGCTGTTGGGGGATGGGTAAATTACGTGTTCTATTAGTAAATGATTTTCAATATAACATTGTTGGTCCACAAATTTCACTTCACAGGATCGCAGAATGGTAGGTGTGGAAAGGGACCTCTGTGAATTATCTAGTCCAATCCGCCTGCTAAAGCAGGGTCACACAGAGCAGGTTGCACAGGATTGCATCCAGGCGGGTTTTGAATATCTCCAGAGGAGAGGGTTTCACAGCCCAGGCAGCCTGTTCCACTGCTGTGTCTCCCTCAAAGTAAAGTTTTCCGTATGTTCAGATGGAACTTCCTGTGTTCCAGTTTGTGCCAGTTGCCCCTTGACCTGTCACTGGGCACCACTGAAAAGAGTCTGGCTCCATCCTCTTGGCACCAGCCCTTTCAGTATTTATCAGCGTTGACAAGATTATCTCTCAGTCTTCTCTTCCCCAGGCTAAACAGACCCAGGTCTCAGCCCTTCCTTGAAAGAGAAACTCTTCAGTCCCCTAATCATCTTTGTAGCCTTCCTTGGGACTCTCTCCAGTAGTTCCCTGTCTATCTTGAACTGGGGAGACCAGAACTGGACAGAGTGCTCCAGATGTGGCCTCACTAGGGCAAAGTAGAGGGAGCGAAGAATAACCTGAAGGTCATACTTTTCTTAATGCAGCCCAGGACACCATTGGCCTTCTTGGCCACAAAACCACAGCGCTGGCTCATGGTTAACTTGCTCTCTGACAGGACTCCCAAGTCCTTCTCTGCGAGGCTGCTTTCCAGCAGGTCAATCCCTAACCTGAGTTGGTGCAGGGGGTTATTCAACTCTAGGTGCAGTACTCTACACTTGCCCTTGTTGAACTTACTTGGTTCCTCTCCACCCAATTCTCCAGCCTGTCCACATCTCACTTAATGGCAGCACAGCCTTCTGGTGTGTCAGCGACTTCTCCCAGATTTGTATCATCAGCAAACAGAAACTATGTGCCTTCACTATATAGTGAATTAATATTGAACTAATCACAGGCAAAATACAATAATTATTGTAATGATAGGTACTTCCTTTCCTTTTCATAAATAATTCCAACTAACTAGATATATTAATTATATTTGAACTGCACGTTACATTCCCTAGTCAACAAATATTAAAAAAAAATCATTTAAGGATTTCATGGACATTGAAGAATCATAATGCTGGTCCATATGAACACAAATGAAAAGGATTCCAGAATTCTAGAAGTTTAGATACACTTGAACAGTAAATTTAAAATGTATGTATTTTTATTCAAGATTATGCCATTTAAGACAGTATATCTACACAGAAACAGTTTTTCTCAGCAATACAACATATCCAGATGTAAAATATAAATCTTAACTAAATGTAGGCATTTAATTGCTTGCTATTATGTAATAGTAGTATGAAATTGTGTTTAAAAGATGTGTGTTTAAATAAATAACCCACAGCATACTGGAGCTACAAGTTATACACATCTTCTGGCAGTCTGACATTAAATTACAGAATTTTGTCAAAAACAAAAACAAACCAAACCCCAATGTCTAAAAAAACCTAATTATTTTTAATAAAATCATATGACTAGTTAATGGCCAATAGAAGGTACTCTTTGGGATTCTGAAGCTAGAATTATATTAGACATAAAATAGAGCAGAAAATGAGATTTCTGTACAAAGTTTTTCTTCCTCAATTTAAAATAACTTATTTATGTGTATGGGATTAATTTTCGCAGACGGTAACTATCTAAAACTTAGTGTCCCCATGGACAATTACAAACTCCCTGGACATCAGATTGTAAACAGGCACCTTCAGAAGATGGTTAATTCCATCTATTTTAGATAGTTTTTCAGGGTGAGATGACTCATGTCCTGAAGAAATACGCTTTTTTCCATTAAAAACAGAAGTGGTCTAATGGACTAGCTTACTCAGACATCGATTATCATTCGAAGTTTAAAATAAAATTAAGTAACCCTGTGATTTATTGTCATGAAAGTAGGGATACCTTCCTCATGCAGTACTACAGGAAGAGCTTAAATTATTACTACCTTTTTGCCAACAAGAACAATATCTGCGAAGTTCATACAGTATTTCCTATTTCCTACCCACAGCAAATCCTCATTTTTCAAT
Organism: Buceros rhinoceros silvestris; assembly: GCF_000710305.1. Lineage (NCBI taxonomy): Eukaryota > Metazoa > Chordata > Aves > Bucerotiformes > Bucerotidae > Buceros > Buceros rhinoceros. The sequence continues at coordinate 8,622 of NW_010393633.1, read as the reverse complement.
TGTTTCCAGAAGATCTTTGAGCGGCATAAATCTGAATGCTCAAGTCAAATTACAACACAGCATTCATACGTAATAGCATGTTTCTCTGTAGTAGCATTTCAATAAGATAAGTCTTAATGACCCAAACAAGAATGTACTTGTATCGATATATACGTGTGTGTATTTATAAGTATCATTGGACTTTTTGTTCTGTGGAAAGCATTAGGGCTAAGTCTACTTCTGGAATTCAAGGAATAACTAAAATAAAACCAGACAAATCCAGAAATGCTAGTCCATTGCTGCTAACCTAGACTGGCATGTGTAGCAGAGAATAATGGACTTACATATATATATATATAAAAAAGGCAGAAAAAGAGAAAATTAATTATTTACCTTTTCCATGTGTAACATCCACAGTCCATGTACAATTCAGTGAATTTGGATACAGATCAGGATAACCAGGGGATAAAATTGTTCCACTAGGTCCTCTAACATCTCCACCACATAAGGCTAGAAATAACAAAGAAAATAATAACAAAATAATTAATATAAAGATTACAGATGAGAGAAAATATATTTTAAACATCATTTTAAAATTTTGGCTTAAAAATTATTTTAAAATAGTTGGTCAAATGATTTAGCAACTCCACATATACCTACAGCCTCTTTTTTACACAAGAAAAAAATACATTTCTTTATGAAAAGAAATATAAACAACGAATAATTAACATGCATGTTAATCGGTACTAAGAGAATGAAAAGCAAGTTTCCTTAGCTGTTTTTCACATTTTCTTGAGACTCTGTGGATGTCG
>NW_010393633.1:0-7717 GCF_000710305.1 Buceros rhinoceros silvestris | reverse complement strand
GCAAGGAAGATGAAGAAGAAGACACAGAGCCAAACAACATCATTTTAGCCAAAAGCTAAGGCTGGAGAGTTAAAGTGACATAGAGTAGATCTTGCTATTGAAGAATTACTGACTGAAAATGTTATTGCAGGGAAGCTGGACATGCTTTCTTGTATCTAATTATTGGATATGCATCCATATCTATAATGCAAGTGATAATGACAATTGCCAATATAAGTCTTACAATAGTATCAAGAGGGACTTTGTAAAAATAATTAGTAATTGAGCAATATAAAAATTAATATACAGCTTGGATTAATACAAAATACAAAAATTAAAATCATATACAACATCAGCACCAACATTTTCAAAATTCACCATTACATTTCAATGGTGAATTTTCCATTCCATAGCTTTCGAAATACTAAATTAATAGAGAAATTTAAATTAATAGAGAAAGAGACTCTTTGTCCTGGTTTGAGTCAGGCCAGAACTAATTCTGTTCAGTGATTTTACTTTCCAGCTCAGTCTCTTCTAAGTCACTGCACTGTTTGAGGTTAATGGTGTATTTTTGCAGACAGTGTCTGCTTCTGGAAGTGACAACACTTGATGTTTACAGTTTCTACCAAAGATTAGTATGCAGAAAGGCTCTTGCCTTTACTCGCTCTTCTGAAGACCAAGGTCACTGTTGGGGTGCAGTAAGTTAGAGGCCGCACCTGTGGGGAGGAGCGGACAGGACAAGTGACCTTAAACTGTCCAACAAAGTGTTCCGTTATATATATCTGTCATAGTCAGTATAAAGCTGAGGGATCACAAGGCTCAAGCTCTCTTCTTCAACAGCTGGCATCTGAGGAGGACTCTGCCTACTCTGCCTTTGTTCCTAGTCTGTGCATCCCTGAATCTGGTTCTGGAATCCAGCTCCTGCATCTGATTCCCGTCTGTTGCTGAGTCCTGTCTGGGACTTCCCCAGCACCTGCCCACAGCTTCAGTGGCGACAGTGGCATAACTGCCATCAGGGGGATTGGATTCAATACTGGTTTTGTATGTATTTGCATGTATTTAATTTAATTGTTATTATTCTCATTAGTTTTAGTTTTACAATCCATAAGTCTCTCTCCCTTATTTGCTTTCTCTTGCCCTTTGGGAAGGGAGAGGGTGTTAATAGAGAGCAGCTGTCATTTGTCTAGTGGTTGGTCCAGCCTCCATCCTTGACACTCTTATATCTTAGAAATCTCTTTTATCAATAAGAGTAATTAAAAATCAATACCCAGCGAAGTTATTACATCACAGTTCTCTGAATATTGATTATCTCAGAAGGGCATACATTGTAAAACAAGTAAGTATTTCTACTTTTTTTCGCTTTAAAATTAAAAACATCTATTCCTTATTTTTCTTAGCTTAATTATATACATTACCAAAAATATTTTGTCAGAAAGGTCTAGGATATAAAAAACCAGTAAACTATGTTATTGCCAACCAGATTTAAGTCAAATAATGTAGACCATTTAAGGAAAGTTGGTTGCAGTTGTTCATAAGAGCAGCTGTGTCAAAATAATTAACATAAATTCTCCCTTTTCAGCCTTAAGTAGTAAACCTCTCAACCAGTACCCTGTCAGAATTTTTGCTGGTGTCAACTGTAGTTTCTCCGAGCCTGCACCTTAATCTAAGCCAGTATTCAACACTCCCATTTTTAACAATGAGGTTTTCTCTTTATCAGATGCTAAGGCTGTTGGAAGGTAGTTTGGGAGTTAGGCAAATGACAGTTGCTTGTCTGCAGTTCCAGTCGATAGAACTATCAATCCCTCTTCCCCTTCTTGTGTAAGATGTTGCTCATATATTGCTCACGTCCATGCTTCTCAGCCTGCTGCCACACCAGCGAGGGTGAGGAAGGAGCCTGTCACAGGCTGAAGGAGCAACGCCTCTTCCTGAGAAGGCTCCCACACCTGCACTAGCTGGTATAACCTGCTCCTGCTTCTCCTGTAATGTCAGCAGCAGCTACCAACATACCACTCAACAACATGGATTGTAAATGTGGGAGAATTTTGGCCTTTCAGTATACGAGCACTGCTCAAACAACATATTCATATTTCTTCAAGAGAAAGATGTTTTAAGTTGCTATATCACACCATTTATTTTACTATATTTTGATATTTATTCTACTTATGACAGTTTCTGCCACATGTTAATGGAGTAAATCCTGAAAGTTATACCTATCTTTGGTTTTGCAATTGATGCTATTTATTTGAGAATAAATATGCTGACCACTCACAATTTTCTACTTGCAGAAGTACATTCAAATATATTTGAGGACAAGCCATAGAGTGAATTGAGAGAATATCTAGAATGTACCTTCTGTCTTAGCCTGTATCTAAGCAGACATTTGTCTCAAGGAAATACATTTCCATGCATTATTCAAACATTTCAGTAGCACTGTGGAATGTTTCAAAAAAGGTCAATAATTTTTTGCATGCCAATACTATCTTTAGGGCACTGAATAAAAGGAAGTATACATTTAGTTACAGTTTTCTTATAAAGCAGAAATGGAACTTCATTCTATATCCTAGGATGAAAAGCACCCTGTTTTGCCTAGCTAAATCTGTATGATTGTTCTAACCAACCACAGTTCTGTTTTAAATGTGGACATTTGCCTGGGTAGCCTCACAATTTCTTTAGTATGTCCTGTTTCTCCTACCAACTATCTAGACTCTTTGGCCTAGTTGTAGGGTGGAAATTTGCAGATTCAGTACCACAGGCTGAAATAGGACATTCTAGGACTGCAACTGCTCAATCTCATAATTGTTGCCACAGGGGAATAACCTTCCAGTATACCAATTTTCCTCCTCTCTCTGATGAAGAAACAATTAACATAACCAGTGTCCACACATCACCTGATCTTGTTATATCTAGACTTTAGTAAAACAGAATCAGGGCCATGACAGCATTCTATTGGAGCTTCTGATGGTAACCAGATACTTTGTCCATACCTAAGGTCAGCCCTAGTAAATAAGAAAATGCAATCAGTTTTTATAAACATGGGAAAGAGCCCACACAAATAATATATTTTACTGTGGGTGATTTGAAAACCTTTCAGGAATGCAAAAAAAATTGTGACAAAAATCTACGGTATACCATCAGGCACTCAATGTAACACTATGAAGGCTAGCAGATGGCAAAAAAAGCCATCTAGGGACGAGCATTTTACAAAACAAAGCCAAGTTGACAGATCTGAAATATAAAATGTGCACTGGTCCTGATAAGATGGCAAACAGCCCAAGCATATAATATCACTACTAGTATCAGAGTGCAAAGAAAAACAGAAACACATGAAAATAAAACCAGCAAAAGATACACTGCACATGTTTTTCCAGATTCTACAAGGAGCCTTTATTTCATTTTATCTGATTATATAGAGACTAAGAGATATAAAAGTAGAATGAATACATAAGAAAATAACTGAAACTATCTCCATGTTCTAATGTGGAAAACTGAATATGGTGGTGCTAACACACTAATAGTTCCTTTGTTATGCAAGCAGAGAGGCTGAATCAAGACATGCCTAAATTTTTTCTCCTCCATTACTATGTTTTCAGAATAGTGAGAAACAAAATAACAAAAAATAAAAGGAACAAAAATTGAAAAGAAGAAAATATAGGAGTGACTGTACAAAGTACAGATACCAGGGTACCTGGATATATAGTATAAATTACCTCTACAGCACTGTGATGATCAGAAATTATGTGACAATTTAAAAAGCAAGTTTTGGATCAATCTGAAATAAAATTAAAATTTAATAGTGCAGTTCTGTGACTAAGCCAGTTGTTTAGATAAAATAAATTCTTACAGTTTTGGGTTGATTACCTACAATTTCTTTTGTTGTAAAATGATCATAAATGCATTCATTTTGCTCAGTAACACTATCAGTCATGAGGAAGAATGACAACAAGCAAACATAGCTTAGAAAACGGTCCTGTATACTTTGAAAATAATTTTTGGCCCAAACAATTTTAGATCCTTTATTCAGACCTTTAGTCATAATTTTCTCAGCAAGAGACATGAAGTCCATGCTTCATCCCTGAAATACGTGAATAGTTGTGATGAAAACATTTGACTTGTGTCATTCATATAATTGTCAAGTTCCATTTCAGGCCATATTTCATGCTACTATAAAACTGTTACAGAAAGTCAATCTTCCAGAACTAGAAACAATCTCATAATTTCTAACCTAAATTTATTCAGGTTCATTTGCTCATTTGCTAAACTGTTATTACATTCTTTTCCTTCTTGGGATGGACTCAGTTCAGAAGGGTGGCATAGCACATCAGTATCTCTGATTTGGATTTTCTTAATCCAATTTTGTAAGATACGTTTTCCGTCTCTATGACCACTGCACCGACAATTGCAAGTACTTACCTGTCTTTCTTGTCACAGCAGCTGTGCAACACAAAAGTATTGCTAGGACACTTCACATTAGATTATGATACTTTTGTTCATAGAGGTTTTGGTTGGTTTTCTTTTTTTTAATTTTTTTAGCATGTCCTCTGTTATATTTATCTTTTACTGCAGGAGTCAGTCTGTATAATCTCTTTCTGCAGAGGTCAGCCTGAATAGCTATTTTAACACTTGTTCACAGAAAAGCCTCTTACCTCTTATATTTTGCTTTCTATAATATGAAATAAGACTCAACAACCACTAATTATATTCGCTGTCACTCAAGATATTTGAAAATAAATTTTCTTTGGTGTAACACAAGTCTCAGAGTTACGAAGGGTGTAGCAATATTAAGAAGTTATCAAGAAAACTGGATGTGAGAAGATGAGTGTGACCATATTTATGAAGGGCAGAAGACTATCAAGAGAATGTACTTGCTATTTTAGAAAAGTGAGAGAAAATAATAGAGATATATATAAATACACGTACCCGTGTATTTCTACCTAGGGTCTTCACTAGCAATGTAATTAAAAAACCCCAAAAACCCAAAAAACCCATATAGTTGTTCCTTTTTAGTGTGATTGAAGAGAGTGAGATCTTGGAAATAAATTTTTTTTTCCACATAATCAAATTATATCACTTACCATTTTGATATTAAGATATTTGATGTAAGGATTTTTCAAGAGACTACCATAGGTCACCAGCCACAACTCAGAAACTACTCACAATGATGTATCTCAATTTTCTCAAAAAAAACCCAAAACAAGCAAACACCATACCCCCCCAACACACACACACACACACACACACACACACACACACACACACACAAAAGAAAGTACACGTAGGAAGAATAGAAGTCTTCAGAAAAAAAAAAAGACAAAACTTTTTTCAGTAAGGCCAGCTTTTTGCAAGTACAATAAGTTTTAATTATTTGTTTTCAAATGCAATGGGAAAAGAAAACATATTTATAATTGGTTGATAATAATGATTAGTTTTACAAATGGTTTCAAGGATCACCGAGAAGGACTAATATCATATAGCAGCTCAGAAAGAACCATGACCGAAAAAAGGATAAACCTATTTATAAATACCTGTGTTTGTATGTATATAAACCTAAATACAAGTATATATGTGCTCAAACACACAGAGGCCCCATTACATTCATTTCCTTAATTAACTCTAACTGCCAACTTAAAACTCTAATTTTAAGGTGCTTTTCATTTGATAATTTGTAATTTGATAATAAAAAGGAAATACAAATAAAGTTTAAAATTATTGGAAAACTGTAATAAAATCTGAACCGTACTGTGCTTCATAGACCAAGAAACTTTAGCACCTGTCTTCCCTAAGAAGATGTAATGTGTCAAAATGGGATGCAGTCAAGTAGTAACAGATAAATAACAATATGGACATCAAATTATTATAATCAACTTCTCGAAAGAAACTTTGGACCTGATTAATATTACACAAGAGACTAACTTATTAGAAACTAGTGTAGCCTAGGTTACTCACAACATATTTACCTTCTTATTTAAATCCAAAACAGACTAAGGCATGCTACCCATTTCATACTGAATAAATGCAGCAGGTTTTTTATTGGTTGTTTTTTAATAAAAAGATTCGGTTTAGCTTAGAGATGTGTTAATAGAAATGAAATAATACCTCTGCCATATTTCCTGGATATGTTCCTCATGGTACTGCTAAAGTCATATTTGCTAATTCATTTGGACATCTAGATATTTTCAATGTAAACATTAAATGTTTTCCATCTTGCATGAACAATTTTCTTGATATTCATTAATTTTCTTAAGCAAATGAAATCGAGTAGAATGGCAATATGCATTTTTATTTCATATAATGAAGAAGAATGATAATTATTAGCATTCAATTACATGTTGTTAAGAAGGGAATAAAAGGCACTTTACACTCTTAATTAGGTATCTTCCTTTTACATTAATTTTCCTGCCATTTTTAACGGGATTACTACAATAATTCCTATATTGGGTAGGTTTCCTCACATATATTCAAAGCTTAAAAGCAAAACTCTCTCATAATATTCATATAGAAAAGATACGATAAGACTAAATTTTGTCTTATGTGCTAAGAACTAGGACATTACATTCAAGAAACTCAGGGCTGTCCGGTTAGATAGGTATCCAGTGAAGCGTGTGTCGATGTTAGATAGGAATGGTGTAAAAGTAATGCGAGTCATATTTTCTAAGCAAAGCTCAAAACCATCTTTTTATCTCTCTTAAACATAGTAATTGCTATTTTCTAAAAGCCTGCACATACTCTCATTTGAAAAGAATAGTTGTTATTTATTTGTATGTTTATTTTCCTAGGTAATGTTTATGATATACAGACCAAACGCCGTCTTCAGATGAACTATTTCATAATAAATAAGTGTACACAGTAATATCAATTGTTTTTCTCTGGTCTCTGTGAATAAAAAAGTAATTTACCTATGAACAAAAGAAGGAAAAAAATATGCAAAATTCTAGGCCTTGATCAGTGCCACCTCTTTTGAAAATAAATTTAAAAATATTTTGTCAAAATACCTGTCCAGAAATTGGTCATACTTAACAACACTAAAGTATCTTTAACAGTCTCTTCTTAACCATTGCTAGAAATTTCTTGATGGTTTGATAAAGATCATAGGTTTACTTTTCATTCTTTGAAGAAGCTCATTTTACTAGTACAACTAATTTAAACATAGGGAAATTACTATCTTGAAAACATTAAAGCAGTTCAAGTACGGTATAAATTTAAGTAGCTTTCACCACAGCAAAATGGTGAGAGGTGATTGATGTAACTGAAAGATGGGAAGTTCTCAGTAGATATTAAGAATATCTATCGTGTGGCTAAACAATGGCACTGGTTGTCAGAAGAGAAATAGAATCTCCCTCCTTACAATTAAAACTCAGTTGTGTAGTACCCTGAGCATCCTGATGTAACGTCTAGATTAAACTCGCTTTCTAGGGTCTATGTTTGGACTAGATGACATTCTCAGGTTCCTTTCAGCTATAACTGTTCTATGAACCTGAAAATAATATTTTCTTAAATATTTAAAGAGTAGAAATAGATATTACTATCTTCAAAGGTCAGAGAATTCTACTTAAAAAAAAAAAAGTTTTCCTATACTTCTGTATATGTAAAACTGTGTTTGCATAAGTATGTTTACACACACAGAGAATACATATGTGCACTGAGGAATAGTGTGCATGCCTTATCTATATAGATACACATAAAAATAAGGATTAAGGAAATTACCTATTAAATCCTTTATGCATATCAATTATTCAAATAT
>NW_010393632.1:0-338 GCF_000710305.1 Buceros rhinoceros silvestris | reverse complement strand
TGCCTGAAGACACGCAGGCCCTTCATCTTGATGTCTGCGTTGGTGTTCCACAGGGTTCCCACCAGGTCTGGCAGCAGCACCACCATGTTTCTTGCCTGTGTGACACACACGGTTTCCTTCCTGTGAAGCGGTGACAAGAGCACCCTGACCCGTGAGACTCTTGGCTACGCCCTGCTCACCCTCTGCTGTTCCTCTGACACGGTGAGGAGGCCTCTGAGCATTAGTGGCAGCGCCAGCGTGCTTGCATCCCTCAGGAACCTCCAGACTTCGTACTCGGCAGCCAACTCCTCGGCTTCGCTGTCTGTGCTCAACAGCAGCTGAAAGGAAGACGGCAGTGA
>NW_010393631.1:0-22785 GCF_000710305.1 Buceros rhinoceros silvestris | reverse complement strand
TGCGACACATGAGCTATTGCACTGAAAAAAGCGACAGCATATATTCTCGAATTTTGCTCATCTGAAGCATATGGATTCCTTTAAGTTATGAAATAACCATGTAAGGATTTCTCAGAACCAAGCAGCACTAGACTGAAGAAGTAATATTGTTGGGCTTGCAGAATTTCAGAAAGGAATTTGGCTAATGATCACAAGTTCAACAGTGCATGAAAATTTCTGAAGCTGCATTCTGAAGCTTCACATCCAGAGAGATTTTCCTGTCTCCAAACAGATGTTTGTAAAAAGGAAACTGGAATTATAGTCTGGTTGGATAAGCAAATGTCTTCTGAACTGGGAATGGCAGGCTTCATGCAACAAAGTCCCAGCTTGAAGAGCAGATGTGCCACTTAAGCAAAACTCCATTTAACTGTTCCAGATGAAAGGTCAAGATGTCTTAGCGCCTAAAGTAGCACAGGGTAGCACTCGAGCATAGAGCCAAGAATTAAATTTTCAATCTCCAGGCTTCAGCTGTAATGAAGAAGTGCATGTTTCTTCTCAGGAAATAATTGTAGAAATAATTGTAAAAATAATTGTGCAAGTCCGATTGTGTTTTGCTCTGACCTAGCTTCCTAGTTTTACATAGGCTCAAGAGGAGGCTACAGTTGGCAGTAGACCCAGGGGATTCATATGATGGTAGTGAATCCAAAGCAGTCAAGCTATTTTATCTCAATCACATCCTGTGTAAGGGGGTATAGAAGAGATATAGGTGTATACAGGGGTTTAAAGGCATTTTCCCAGGCTCACAAGCTGTTCTGTTCTGCTGCTGTGGTACAATGTTGCAGAACACTGGGTGGCAGTGTGGGCGGTCGGAAGATTACGTGCTTACGTTACAGGAATGCAGTAACCACCCACGATGGGCGAGGTTTCTTGGGAGATTATATAACCCTGTTCATTACGTAATAAAGTCCCATTTTTGCATCCTCTACGTTAGAGAAAGTGTATAAATGACCCTCGACGGCAGAGGTCGGGTGCCAAATATCACAACAAGTTGCCACAGTACAAACACTCAATAAATGGTCAAATTAAGGCCTCAGAAGGAAATGACAGTTGTAAGAGGACAGATATGAAATTATGTCACTTCACAAAGTCCCCTTCAAAGAAGGTTTGCTTACATCCATAAAGAAGGCTCAAAAAAAGTAATCATGCAAAGAGCCTGTTGAATAACTTCACTTAATGCAAGCAGAGATGTTCACAAGAAGCTTGCTACAAAGCAGATGTTTGGCTTGAATGGAAATATTTTCATATCTGTTCTTCAAGACAGTCACCAAAAGAACCAAGAAAAGTTGTTATTGGGGCATGAAGCTTGTATTTGGTATTGAAGCTTGTATTTGGATCCATAAATGCAATACATGAGGACTTCCTCTGTTTAGGAGAACTATAGTCCTGGATCCAGCTCTAAGAACGAGCTCTGTCTCTTGATACAAAGGAATCAACAGAGAGCCACAGTCAACTTATATTATTTTTTGGAGTGCATATTTTAAAAAGCATTTCTTTGCTGCTATAATTTGCCAATTGTAGGACAGGTCGCCAGGAAAAGATGGAGAAAATAAATTACTTTTCCACTTAGTACTGCTCTGAGGAAAAAGACCATAAGTGTCCAGTTAACACTTGCTCATCAGGCCATCCATGCCTGCTGCGTGGAAGCTTGGACACATACCCTTCACCTGGAATCCATAGGCTCTTTGGTTACATTTGCTCTTGGGCTGCATCTGTCCTCACCTCTGGTTGCTCATCACAGCATAAACTGGAATCTTGGCACACCAATCCCCCATAGCATCTGTCACAAATTCTGAGGCTTCCTTTTGGAAGAAAGAAGGACACAGATGTGCCAGGCACCTAATACTAAGCAGTGCTGCCGTGTTCTCTAATACAGACTTCTGCTATTCTATTTAAATTTAAGCCTGAGGTACATGAACATCTTCTATCCCATCCATGTCAAGCAATGCTGCCTGCATTAACACTGTCCACGCTGAGCTGGCTAGCGAAGTAGAGTCTGCAGCCAGCTGTGAATCATGTATTAACACGCTAAGTAATGTTTGTAAGTAAATTACATCCTTTTGTATATATAAAGGGCACCAAACTCTAACTTTTTACTACAAGTTTCTATTTTTCCACTGTGGCTCTAAAGCAAACCTCATTTACAGGCAGGAACATATTATTCTCCACAGTGAATACCTGACCTTTTATTTCTACAAAGTAATTTCCATGAAACAATGCCAAAAGCAAGGAGTGCCACTGACAGGGTGAGACTGCAGCATTTCATTTGCATATTTTCTGGGAAAAATATTTGGAAAAAACTGCAGGAGTCCAATTAAACTTTATCACCTGACTGTGCATGCCCACAATAACAAGATTGTATATTAATTTGACTGTGACCCCAACACATACAGGGCTGGTCAGAGTTACACACTGTGGACTCCAACACATCCTCCAGCAGGAAACTCTGCTGGAGAGAGGATACTTAAAGCAAAGAAATTTCTGGAGTGTGGGGGTAATGGAATATAAGTGCTTTACTGGTAGGGATTGCACTTAGGTATTTTGCTTAAATGTGTTGCTGAATTAAATGACTTTTCATGTTTACACTTAACATTTCCCTTAGTATTTATTTTGCTATTGCATAAATATAACTGTGACGATTATCTCAAATGTATCCAGCTGCAACCCAGACATTCATTAAACCACTATCGCAAGATTGGTAATACTCTTCCTATTACAGATAACTGCAGTATTGTTTTTGTCAACATACGGGCTGTGACAGCCAGAGGTCTATGACAGGACATATTTCTGATTAACTCTGCATGCATCCCACAATACCAAAAGCTTTCATTGCCTAAGGTTGCTCACCGACTGATAGTCAGGTCAGTTTAATTCTGTCACCAAGAGACAAATGCAGACAACCAGCGTTAAAAATCAAGAAGCCTGAAAAGTGAGGTTTTGGCCTGTCTAGAGTATGTTTCTCCAGTGCATGCATTTTTCTGAGGCCAGTATCTGAAGATTTCAATAGCTTTCAAAAGTAATGTTAAATATAAAAAAAATTTACGTTCCTTTGGAATAAAGACTGTTTTGTCCAGCAGAGGGAGACTAGAGTTTTAGAGAAATGTAATACAAACATGAAGCTTATGAAGGAAAAAAATTCTTTAACTCAAATATATCAGCTATAGATTTTAATATAGTTTTTTGTTTATAAGATGTAGTATCCTAGATCATATAGACAGCTAAATATAGGCAAAATCTGATGAAAATCTTTCTTAAAACCCTACTATAGTGCTTGATACTAATGTAGGATTTGTAGCCTTCATCCCACCTTAAGTCTGATCTTACGCAAAAAACAAAAAACCCACACTTTTTCAAACATGGTTTGAAAGTCTTACTGTGACTCTTGATTAAATTTTAAATGCAAAAATATTCAAATCCAACATAAAAAGTAGAACAAAATCAGCTTTCTCTGTCTTTAAATTGTTCAAGTATTATTCATGCCCACTCGCCTGAGACAGACTTCTTATACAAGACACATTTTTGCCAGATGTTTTTAAAATCTGTTGTAATACATTCAGTGAGTTTTTGGGTTACCTGCATTTTTCAGATTTTTTTTAAACTATATACAAATGATCCCTGAAACAATAATTCCAGGGAGAGTAAAAAGAGCTAATACAGAAATGTTATAATATAGAGCTAATATAGAAATTAGTTAATAAACTAGAATCTTTTGCCAGAGATCTCATTGTAGAATTATGTTAAATAAGAAATATTCTACCAATGATTTCTTTAAAAATAAAAGTTTCAGATAGTAATTGGAAACATATTTTATTTCTTAGATAATCCCTTTCAAGCTAGAAAACCTAAAACTTATATATTTAATAGGAATTGAAAAAAAAAAAAGATTTTAAAGATCTCACTTGAAGGGCAGCAAAAAAAAAAAAAAAAAGACATAGACCAAACTCCAGAGTCTGAAGTGCTGACAGAAAAACCTCTTTACTCATCTGCTTTCTTCTAGTTTTGACTTCACTGAAGCGTTATTTATCTTTGCTTAACTCCCTCCAGGTGTTCTGAAGTAACATTTGAGTATCTCTGCTCATATAAGTAGTCATATTAATGTCAAGAGCAGTATGGTGTGCTCATGGATAGCCATGAAGCATAGCAGCAGCATGTATTAATGGGGTCCTGAATCCCAGGGTTCCACGGGTTCCCGGAGCATACATTTCTGTCCTCAGTTCTCACCAAGGAATTACTAAAAGAAACATTAATAAATCTATTCCACTGCATAAAAGTCTGTAAGTAAATAGCACAAATTTGTCATTATCCCCAAAACAACTCCAGTGATGCTGTGCCAAAGGGAAGCTGTATTCTGACACTGACCAGAAGAGTAGGCAGTCCAGCCCAGCACAGGCCAGCAGCCAGCACCCTGAGCAGCCACCCCAGCAACTTGGTTACCTTGTGTAAGAACTTTTATGAACCTCTCTGTTGCTGTTATGAATTGCCATGTGCTGAAAAGAGGATTTTATCTGGAACTAAATGATCAATGAAAACTTGTTCATTTACCACATGTAGATTTAAGGATGTAAGATGAGGACAGGAGTAAGATAAAGATACCTCTACTGTCCCATTGTACTTCCTTTGCTGATCAAATGCAGATTTCACAAATCCTAGTGACTATGAAACCCAGCACTAACTACATCAACTCACAACAGCAAGGATCCAAGGATAGATAAACATATTCCAAATTCTCAGTCACTTGTCTCAATGCTGTGAGCACCCAGCAGTTTCTCCCCATTATTATTTCTGTTGAGTGGCCTGTAGCTTTTGATTCCAGGTAAAGACTGAAGTCTTTTCAGTCAAAATAAAATACATAAAATAAAGTAAACACAGTTTCTTTTACATGAGGAAACACCTGCCAGCAGCCTTCACTTGTGAAAACATAAATGGAAACATGAAGGAAGCTCTTTCCAGAGAGTGCTTGGTCTTTTTTAGAGTGGCCCAATAAACCATGATTCCAGATCAGAAACCCAGTCCCTGGGACAGCCAGTTCAACTCTCATCTCTCTGTTTCACAACAGGAGAAACCCATCACCTATTGCTGACTACTTCAAAAGCAGTTTTAAAGCAGCGGGCAGTGATTTTTGACCTGACTGCAGCTTATCTGGCACAGTGCACTCTTCATAGGCTACTCAGATTCACAGCTGCAATAAAAAAAGAGACACTTGATAAGCAGCGCTTGGGTTTTTCTTTACTCACACACAACATATGAAACGCTTTGGGGGTTACTCCATTATCAGAATGGTTGTGTAACTGAAAGGGGAATGAATACCATTTCAAACCAGCAAATGAACTATCAGGTGCAGGTGTAAGAAGGGCAAACAGAATCAGCATGGTCTTATCAGAGAGAGGAAAATGCCAAATCCACATCACAGTCATTCTGAGCAGGCACAGCCTGTGCTGTGCTCCACAGATCGATCAATCAGCTGCGCTGTTTACCCTGTGCTTGGCCACAGGGTAAACTCAGACACCTCACCGCAACAGGAGCCTGCAGGCAGCTCCCACCTGGTACCGGTGATCCCACCTCCTGCCTCGCCTTGCCTTTGTCTAAAAGAAGTGGTCAGCAAGAAGTTCTCCTTTGAATGTCCTTCACGAACGGGGTTGTTTTCTTGCAAGAATATTATATAATAGCTTGAATGGCCAAAAAGGAGGAGCTTCTCTCCATGGGCAGGACCTGTTCAGCATGCCCTGGGAAAAATCCACCCAGGGTCCACGTGATGCTGCACAAACACACAGCTGCCAGCATCTGAAGGGACATTGTGGTAGTCCACCCGATGCCAGCATCTGAAGGGACATTGTGGTAGTGTTTGGCATGGTTTCAGTAGTGGGGTGGAGGCTGCTGCCTTTTCTTCGGTGTGGTTTTGGTAGTGGGGGATGGAGTTGCTGGCATGGCCCCTGCAAGAAGTTTCTCGAAAGGCTCCTGCTGGCTACAGTTAGGCCCTGCCTCTGGCCAAGGCTGAGCCAATCAGTGCCTCTGCGAATAAACCCATTTAAGAGGCAGAAACAGTTTGGGAAGGCCTTTTTTGTTGTTGTTCTGGGAGCTCTCTTTTGTTTTGGATGGGGTAGGGCAGAAGGAAAAGCAAGCACGAGGTCACCAACCATGTGGTCACCCAGGATAGAGAGGAGAAGGTGGGGGAGACACATTGGTACAACCATTTCCCTTTGGCCCATGGCAAGATGGCAAGCTGAAACCCTGCAATCCTCAGAGAGCCCTGGTGGAGAAATGGTCAGGCTGCAGAGAGCCAGAGAAAGCCCCACGATGCAGCCGGCAAGTAATCCTGAAAAAGGTCATGTCTCTGAGAAAATTGGCCCTGGAGCAGTTCGCCACTGGAGAACTATTGCCTCCTGAGAGAGGGATGGATGCCACCACCCAGGATAGAGAGGAGAAGGTGGGGGAGACACATTGGTACAACCATTTCCCTTTGGCCCATGGCAAGATGGCAAGCTGAAACCCTGCAATCCTCAGAGAGCCCTGGTGGAGAAATGGTCAGGCTGCAGAGAGCCAGAGAAAGCCCCACGATGCAGCCGGCAAGTAATCCTGAAAAAGGTCATGTCTCTGAGAAAATTGGCCCTGGAGCAGTTCGCCACTGGAGAACTATTGCCTCCTGAGAGAGGGATGGATGCCACGTGGCTGCAAGGCAGAACTGTGAGGAGTGTTTTCCCTGAAGAAGAGCAAGCAGTAGAAAGTGTATGGAGGGAACTGAGATTGACTGCACATGCAGCCACCACCACCACCATCCTCTGCCCCCTGCACCAAATGGGGCTGAGAGGAGGTAGCAAAGCTGGGCCCAGGAAGAAGGGAAGGGTAGGGGGAAGATGTATTTAGAAACCAGTAGTTTTCTCTTATTGTCCTACTCTAAATTCAGTTGGTGATTTTGCAGCAGTTTTGGTGTTTAAATTAAATTGATTTTGCTTCCCCAAGGCAAGTCTGTCTCTTGCCCTTGTCCCTTGTCTTGACCCTTAAGTCATTTGTTCTATTTTCTCCTCCCGGAGAAATAGAGCCACTGCACGGTGCTTAGTTGGCAGCTGGGTTTAAACCACAACAGACATCATATTTACTTGCTATCTGTATTACTCTTCTTATTCTGTCTTACTAGAACAGCTGTTATATTAAGCCATTTCTTGTCAGGCCTTTCTTACAGAGTTCCAGAAGAGCCCTGCATTGGCTCACTCTCACTTCACACCTCATCCCTGGTGCAGAACATCTGCACTTCCCACCTGCACCTTTGAATGTAAGTGAATACCTGCAAGCTAGATATCTATACTTCTACAGTCAATGGAGAGCTAATCCATAGAGTTCATGGACTCTGCAGACCAAGTCAGTGCTCGCTGGTCTGTTGAATCACTTTCTAGACTCCATTGGTCATGCTGATTAGCCCTACATATGAGGGTAGGATTACTGCAAGGATGGCCATATCCTCCTTTGATTAGAATACGTGAAATATCTTTTGAAAAAAAATGACATAATAGAAAACCATTTAGATACAAATGTTGCCAGACCATCAAAGGATGACCAAAAAGGATCTTGAGCACTCAGAGTGCTTGCACACCTTCAACAGAAGAAAGCAGCGTCTGATAGCAATGCTGTTCCAAAATAACTTTCCTTTATGAACACAATCCATTCAAACTTGATTGAGTTCACTTGCAGTAACCTACTTTTTGCCCAAGAATTGTTTTTTCCAGATGCAATCAAGTATTTCAGGATGACTGCAACAGCTGGGAACTATGATATAAGAGTTTTGTTGGCATACTTTCGGCAGAAAATGTTGCTATGCTGTCTGTGGCTAATCTGGGGCAAGTCATTATGTCTCTCAGTATGTCATATAGACTTAAATCTTATGAAAGATGAACATGTAGTGATCCCTAATCCTGTAATGCCAAGGTAGTTAAGAAGCAAACCTGTCTTGAAAGAGCTGTCGAACACAAATGGCTGGCTCCAGCAAAGAAAGGCTGGCACCTTAGACATCTGAGCACAGTGGACTACATGGCAAAAATAGAAACATTATTTTTAATTCATTCATTCTCATTGATCTTAGGTATTAACAAATAATAAACTATTTTGCAATTTAGATTAAATATTAGGAAGAAAATTAATTATCCCAAGACTGTTGACAATGACAGAGAAAAGTTAAAATAATCATGCTGGAGCTCCTGACCAACATTTAATGTTGTTACCAGTAAAGAATAATACTTTAATGAGACTTCAAAGCATTTTTCTTCACAGGATTAAAAAGGTGTTCACAAACCAAGCCAGAAATACTGCTCAGCTGTCGGCTGCTGCTATACCCTGTCCTTTGCCCTCCTCGCTCTCATTGGAGAAACAGAAACTCCACCCAAGCTTTCACCCTATTTCTACCTGAAGACCTAAGTTGCTGTGCAGTCATCAATACAGCCAAGGACTGAAGGCATTCAAGCAGGCAAAAATCTCTGGCAAGTTTCTTTTGCCTTCTTTTTTTTTAAATTTCTTGGGTTACTGCCCAGCCACCAGTCCAGCCTCTTGCACTGCTCAATTGAATCTGTGTGAAATTGGATAAGTAAACAAGGACAGGAAAGGAAAGACTCTGGCAATGTTTGCTGTTGGTATCGAAATGTCTTTTCTCTTTTCTGGCTAATATTTTTAACTGAGATGATTTCTGGAGCCTCTTATTAAGCAGAACTTTCCTCTGAGTAGATTCTGGAGCTCTGAAGGTTATAGGTAAGAAGAAGCATCCTTGAAAGAAATCCAGAAATCAATAACCACTTACCGTAAAACTGTACAATAGGAAGTAGACTTAGCTAGATTTATTTAAATCATTAAAATCTAACAACCTTGAGTTAATGATCTATCTAGTTCACATTATCTATCCACAATAAATCTCAATACACAGAAAAGAGCTCTAACAGATATGAAACAGAAAAGCTCTGCAAACATTTTTTGTGAGTATGAAGCCCAAAGGGTGTTAGCACATATTTCTGTGTATTTTCTTTAAGAGGGATGGGTTGGGTCCTGTTTGTTGACCTCAGTGGGAGCTGTTCTGCTCTGCCTTCTTTTGAACCACACTTCTGATTGATTACTTTTTCTTGCCTTTCAAAGGCCACATATTTTACATAAAAATGTTGGGTAAAATGCTTAAAGATGAAACTAATGGCTTTGTTCCTTTTTTTTTTTTTTTTGTATCTGAGTAAACAGAGTGGGTTTTAGAGTTGCTGAGAACCACCAAAAGCAATATACCAAGCACTTCTGAAAATCAGATCCAGTTTTAAGAAGCCTATCATAAAGGTCAAATCATAGCCAAAGAAATCAGAGGGCATAGAATTCAATAAAAGAGACCTCAAGAATGGATGGGTAAATTTAGATTTTTTTCTTCAGAGCAAGTGTGTTTATTCCAAGCCTTTCTTTCTTCATGCAGTGCTCAATGGCCCTGGATAAAATGAAAGATTTGAATTTGAAAGAGGCAAGGCTCCAACTTCAGTTAGTTGAATTGGAAGGTATTCCCGTCATGGAACCAACATATAGCACGTGGGACCGAGTGTGGAAGTTCAAAGCCAGACCTGATGATCTGCTCATTGCAACCTATGCAAAAGCAGGTTGGTGTGGGTAGGAAACAGAATAGAAAAGTTGGGATAATGCTTATGGTTGGAATTTAAAATTATGTTTTTCTGTTGTGACTGATATTTTTTTAATCCCAAACCAGGCATATTTTAACGACATGAAGCTCTGTCAGCTGTGACTAGTAACTTCTGACTTCTTTGGCAGAACAACCATCTATTTTTATTGAAGTTCAAATGGTCAAAGTGTAATTACCTTTACTTAAACATTTCCTTTGATTATACTTATGTCTTAATGGTAACAATAGAAGTTTTCCATCAATACATAATGATTTAACAAAGCCTCGTAAAAAAGTCATCATTGCTAAGAAATATTAGAAACTGACTGAACAATTACTGACTGTATTATGTATATGGGGAATGACCTGTTTGTAAACCAGTACTGATTTCTGGAAATGGGTTTACTATTTTAAGGAAATAACCAAATTCACTTAATAATTTTGGCTAATGAAATAAAATACGTGCCATTAATACTAGCTATCTGGTATTTTATTCAGTAATTGGCCACTTAGCTCATTACTACTTTTGCTCTCAATCAGATCCTTTATACTTATTACACAGGAATACAAAGAACAACAAGCATCAATATTAATCCTGGATGAATAAAACCATGTTCAGTTTAGGGGATTCGGGAACATATTCAGGAATATTTGATGATCATAAAACAATAATTACTTGAATTAGCGAGTATTTTTAAGTTTTTTTTTCATTTGGGAAATAAAACCATTATTACAAAAAAAACCAACCAAACAAACAAACAAAAAAAACCAAAACCCAAAACACCAAAACTATTTTTGTAAAACCTGAAAATCTTTGATTTATTTACTGTATGCTGAAAGCAAAAACATTTTATGCAGCTTGAATTAAAACCTCTCAGGCATTGAACTGAAAAGAAATAAAGTTAGGGAGTCCATTTGACATTATGTTGTATCTGTCAGAGATGTACAATTCAAACTTCTTAAGAAGGGCTGATTTTCTGCCCACATTGCTTTGCAAGTTGTCCCTTAACCTGTTCTTTAGCTGACCAGCCACAGTACCTCAGACAAGATGTGGTTAACACAGAAATCACAGCTAAAAGGGAAAAGAGGCACAGGAGAGACCTAATAACGTAAGTCCTACAAGATGTTGCAGTAGCTCAGGGAGAGATAATGTTGTACTGACCTTTATTAAAGCATTTCAAATGGGAACATTGAAAATATTGTAACTTTTTTGTGTTGTCAAAAGGTATTAAATTTTTACTCACTCAAAGTACAAGTATTTAATTTTTTCATTCAAATTCAAGATGAAAACAAATGTTGAAATACTTGAATTTTTGTGAGGCATGAAAACTGGGAGGAGGGAATTTCATTCCTGTCCAAATAATGCAACCTTCAAACAGTAGTTTATCTCAGAGCTTTTTTCATTATTGGTGTGGGGTTGGAGGCGATTTCTGTGGTCAAGAAGAAGCCCATCTAAAATGGAATCCCTGAAAGTGTGCTTTGGGAATTATCTTTGTATTCCTAACTATGCATTTTTCCTCCATTACCCTCTCTTTCCACTTTGTCCATCACCTTCTGCACTGTTCCTTCCTCCTTTAATACAGAGTCCATCCTTCTTGCTTTCGGTTCCCTAACAGAAGAGACTCTTGGCTATCTCTGAGGAAAACATCTAAAAACTGACATTTTCAGGTACCACATGGACACAGGAGATAGTGGATATGATTCAACAAAATGGAGATGTTGAGAAGTGTAGACGCGACACTACTTACAAGCGTCATCCTTTTCTTGAGTGGTATATACCAGGGCCTTCATCTGTGAGGTATTCAGGTAACTATTACACAATTAAGTTGGCATGTTAGACAAAATGAAACAAAAAAAGCACCCAGTGCTGATGCCACAGGTTTTCTGAGAAAGGTCCCACTTGTTTTGTCACTGAACTATGCACCGTATTAGCTATTAGGGATCAGTTCAGTTGCTTTAACGTAAACATCTAGTGCTACTCAAGACAATGCAAGGCTGAGAGATGTGACTCAGGAGCTACTGAAGATCATGTTGTCTTGGAATAGCATCTGAAAGCCATGTGTGATAATCTACAGCCCCTGAAACAGCGGCAGATATGCATAAAATGGCAATATGAGGGCAACTGAATCTCATTATCTGATTGGGGGCTGTATGGAAGAGACCCCCATGTCATAGATGTATTCCCAAAAGGCAGATAATGTTTTCAGTGGTTTTGCCTCTGTTTTGAGTAACTGTTAAATTCTAGGGTTTAGTCATCTAAGCAAGCTGGGGCCAGGGGAGTGGGAGGCATTCAGGCAACCAGCAAGACTGACTGTTTTGCAAAGACAGTTGCCTACAAAAGCCTTCCGTCAGCAAGAGCTCCTGTTCCACACAAATCTTTAAGGCAAAATCTCTTCACATTTGAAGCTGAACAGCTTGACAAACTGCAGCAGAAGCACTACTTTTTCTCTTCTAAGCTAGACTGTCTTGACACAGAAGGAAACAGAATTGGTAGAAAACGACAGATGATGATAGGGAAAAAAATATAGAGGTCATGATAGATGTTTAAAAAGGAGAGTGGGAGGAGATAACACATCTCCACATATCACCAGACATTCCCAAATATTCAAATCCATATACCCATAGCTACTCAAAATCCACTGTTCATCATTCTCCTAGTTGCTCTTTCCATGCTATCCAGAAAGTCAAGTCAGCCAGGCTATTTTCATCATATCCCAAAAAGAAACCAAAATTTCCTAACTGCAAAGTGAAAGATCACTAAATATTGCAGAGGAAAAACTTTGGTTGGGCAAATATGAATTAGTATTCATCATTATCCCTTGGAATGCAGGGGTTAGACATGGGCCCAATAAAGCATTAAAAAGATATGAACCAGTTTCCCCCTCATTGAATACATAGGTAAAAATATCTCTAGAAATACTGAAGGTACTTACACAACATCATATATATGTTACATTGTTACAATTGCTTTGGTGATGAATGATCGTTACAAGGTGAAATGCTGAAAAGCCACAGTCAAAACGTGAGAACAGCAAAGAACTGCTAGTCCAATGTAGAAAACAAGTCACATCTCATAATGAAACATCCCACAGGCCTGGAGTTAGCTGAAGCTATGCCTTCTCCACGGATTTTAAAAACTCATCTCCCTGTGCAGCTGGTGCCGCCCTCCTTCTGGGAACAAAACTGTAAGGTAAGGCAAGGATGAAGAGGTAGGATTCAATTCTACTTCTCCTGCAAAGAAAATTACATAAACCAGGACTGAACACAGTTTCCAGAACCTAAAGATCTGCCCAGATATTTTCCCTCTGATGTGCAAAGCTTGTGTGAAACTGAAAGAGTCATGACTAAGTTACCTGTACTGGATTTCAGAAAATGGCAGTTTCTAAGCAAAATCTCTTAAGCTTCTGTCATCAGGCTCCAAAAGAAAACTCCAGGAGATGCTCAATATCTATGCAAGCAAGTGTAAGTTAATTTTTCTCCCTCTCTCTCTTTTCATATCAATAAAGATAATCTATGTGGCGAGAAATGCAAAAGACAACCTGGTGTCATACTACCATTTCCACAGAATGAATAAAGCAATGCCTGAGCCAGGAACCTGGGAGGAGTTCATGGAGAAATTCATGACTGGAAAAGGTGATGAACTGCAATCAATTGTAGAAGGGATTTTTTTGTTGTTGTTGTTGTTATTTAAAAATGCATGACATTGATTTATTTATTTCAGCTGTGGTTTAAAATTCAGTGCTGACACTCTACAGGATGTTCTCTACTGAGGGTGTTTCTCTAGTAATTTATCTTCATTCATGGATTTTTATTAGTACCTAAAGGATTAATTCTATCTTTACATTCCCATTTTGAGGGGAAAAAAAAAAGAAAAAAGAAAAAACTACCTTTTATTCTATCATCATTTAGAAACACGTGACAATTTTCAGGCTTAATCTCTTCGAGGTTAAAAGAAACCTGCTTGGAAGCCAGCTGGGAAGGAACAGTAGTTTAATTTGTTTTACACTATCCTGATATACATGAAACCAAGGTTTAATTTTGTGTAGAAATATGAGGTGTGAATTTGAGTGAAGAGAGTCTTTTTACCTAAATTCATCTGTATAAAACTCAGGCACCTGAACAAAATATCTAGCTAAAGACAGGCAACACCAGAAACTGATTCTTCACTTTCTGAAAAATGTGCTCATATCCAAGAAAGAAAGAAAACATGGCATGCTCAGGTAGATGGCAGTCTGCAGTTCTGGTCAGTAAAGCTTCCATAAGTCCTTAATATTTTTGCCACCATGTAGGCCTAGAAACGCCACTGTCTGCACCAGCATGAGATTCTCATGTCTAAAGAAGACCTTGTGACTTCTGTTTAACCAGCTCACCTTGGGAGCCATCTGTCCCAGTGCAGACATCTAGAATATAGCTACTTCTGTCCAAGCTAGTCACCTTGGTAATTGCTGGAAAGAACCTTCTGATAGTACACCAAATATTTAAAATAGTTAGAATCACAGAATAAGGCAAGTTGGAAGAGACCTTTGGTGTCCATCTGGTCCAAACCCCTGCTCAAAGCAGGGCAAATTAAGACCGGTCTTGTCCAGCTGATCAAATGAATCACTCTGGAAACATCTGTTTCTCGCTGTTGACTGTAAAGGCAGCCTGGATTTTTCATTCAGGGGTAAGCATCTGCATTTGTTGCACTATAAACTTACACATGAATCCTGCTCTAAGCATCTATGTATCATGTGTACAAATGCTGTGATAAGCACAGAGCACAACAGTCACAGTGGCAGTGATTAAAAATCAGCTGGGAAATGCCCAGACACTGGTTATGAGGGAAACGTGAGCATCACAGAAACCTAAAGACTGCTTGGGTATTTATAGCTAATGATGATGTTATTCCTTTTTCAGTGCTCTGGGGTTCCTGGTACGACCATGTAAAAGGATGGTGGAAAGCAAAGGATAAGCACCGTATTCTCTACCTCTTCTTTGAAGATATGAAGGAGGTAAAAGGCCGAATGCATATTTACAGAGCTCTAAAATCTGAAAGTCCAGTTGATAGTACCTACGATCAATAGTTTTCTGTTATAATGTCAGCAGTATCAGTAAATCTTAGGACAAACTTATTGTCTCACCCTGACGAGTGCAGCTTTCACAACAAGTTTGATTTCTTTTTTTTCCTGGCTCTCTACCTTATGCCACGTTATTCTCTCTGCAGAATCCAAAGCGAGAAATTCTGAAGATTCTGAAGTTCCTGGAGAAGGATGTGAATGAGGATGTTCTAAACAAGATACTTTTTTACACCTCCTTTGAGACAATGAAGGAAAATCCCATGGCAAACTACACCAGGGATTTTCAGGGAATAATGGATCACTCCATTTCCCCATTCATGAGAAAAGGTACCAACATTTGTTACTGGCATCAACTCAGTTTTCCTTGTCATTTGGTTTTGAAATAAGCCTTGAAGTACAAGTACCTGGTGAGTCATTGCAAATGGGCTTCAGGAGATACTAGTAAAATAGTCTTTTTTCTTTTCTTCCTTTGTTGTTTCTTAGGTGCTGTTGGGGACTGGAAGAATTATTTCACTGTGACACAGAATAAGAAATTTGATGAGGATTATAAAAAGAAAATGGCTGATACTTCGCTTGTTTTTCAGACAGAATTGTGATTATTAGCAATGGAAACTATTCTCTATGATCTTCAGCCTTTTCCATTTTACATATTTTGCTTTTCTCTCACAAAATGCCTGCAGTTCTAACATTTAAATCTCTCTCTTTCGCACACTACTGATTTTTCATTTTCATGAGAGTGCCCAAATTCTGTGGAAGTTTAGGTTGATCTTCCTGAAGAAAATAATGCCACTGGATGCTTCTCATTCATCCCTCCCACAGTTACT
Organism: Buceros rhinoceros silvestris; assembly: GCF_000710305.1. Taxonomy (NCBI): domain Eukaryota; kingdom Metazoa; phylum Chordata; class Aves; order Bucerotiformes; family Bucerotidae; genus Buceros; species Buceros rhinoceros. The sequence goes on along the minus strand of NW_010393631.1, from coordinate 7,246 downwards.
TTCAGCATTAATATAAATATTTCAGATTTGCTTTGGGGTTTTGTCTTCGTAAAACTGTAGTTGATGTTGGCATTTTCCAGTCAACCACCTACAGAAATTAGGAGCCAGCAGGAAAAAAGGTGTTAAAACTCCACAGGTGCAGGCACTGCATGTTATTCACATGTTGTATGAAAAAATAATCAATAAATAACAATAAACAAATTTCAAGTATAAACAGAGCAACAGAATTGGCTGCACAAAATAGAACCATTTTCTTTTAAGCTCTTATTTTAAGCTGGGCATCATAAATGACACTGAGATGAAAGCTACATTTCCAGAAACATCGAACACCCATTACTTCCTTTGATAAAACCTGCTACATAGAGGCATGTATCTACAATCCAGCTGTGGAGGCATTAGTCCCTACTGTATCAAGACAAGCAGCTTTTTACACTGTTGCCTTTTGAAAAGGATAGCATGTCTTCTGTTAACATTTGGAGAATTCTGAAAGTTGGTATGAAGCATGTCAGAGTCAGTGCTGCATATACCGTCTCACTCTTCTCCATCATTCTGAAAGTTCATCAGATGCATCACGTTACTATCTCCTCCTTTTCTCTTGTTAACCGAATTTACACACATCCCGTTGAGGATTCCCAGCTGCAATAGGGCCTGGTCAGTATTACCAAATAAAGACCAAGTCTCCTTTAGTGTTAGTAGCAACACTATATCCATGCTTTGAGCTGGATGCGAAATTAACTTAAGCGATTTGTAGCCCTTTACTTATAAACAACTGTTGCCAATCCACCTTTGGTTTCCAAATGCTGCTGTTGAGCTTGGTACAGAAAAAAGGCCCCAAAGAGTTTCTGCTTAACTGGGTTTGCACTCTGAATATCTAAGAGACAACAACATAGATGACAGCATCTAGAGGAAGATACTGTCTTGGTCTCACTTACTCCAGTTTAGACTATTTTAACACAGAAAATGTTTGCTGGGAGTCTTTTCTTTTTGATCTGTGGAGAGTTCCAAGTACTTAGTAATAGGAGCAGGTATCAAAGTGCACAGTCCATTTCAGGCTGCTGATTTAATCCAAATATCTGAAATGAATGCAGACCTCCAAAGGGCAAAAATACCTTGCATCAAGTTTGAAAAAAAACAAAAAGCTTCCTGTTAAATGTAGAAACTACATTGCCAGTTCCTGGTCCACCAAATTTTCCCCAAAAATGCAAGCAACACTGAAACCAGAAACATGCTTTTGCTACGTTAGTGCAAACATAGACAATTGAAGGTCTTTAGGTTAACAGGGATTCCTGCCTACAAATAAAGGATGTCTCAGTAAATTGACTACCTGAGAAAAAAGTCATCTGGCAGAGGTGCTACTGTTCATCACAGCAAGGCAAAATATCAGTTTGAGGAGCCTTCTGCTCTTGTCTGATTTTTGTTTATGATTAACTTGATTTGCTATCTTACTACTGCTAGTATGAGGAAAGGGCATTGCCTTCTCTCTGGCATATTTCTACCCTCTTGGGTTGCTCCATGAAACCACGAGTCAGCTCAGTTTGCCAATCTAATCCTTATTCAGAGTAACAAGAGCCACCAGTAAACATAAAACATGCTTGACTCAGTAGCTTGGTGACATTTTATGAGTAGTGCTGTACAAAAGGTCACACAGATGACCTGTTTATACCTCCTTTGAAATCTCTGAATCTACAGAAGTGCAAAATGCTGACGATGGCTGAAGCCTGGTCTGAAAGGGAGCTTCACAGCTACTGCAAGGATAGAGCAACCATATAATAAGGGGATTATATCACATTGGGAAATCACCTTTGTTCTCACTGCCTTGGGCAACTTTTCACCCAGATGCCATTCGGCTGCTCTGAAAAACAGATAAAGTAACACAGGTCAGAGTGCAGTCCTAGAAAAAAAAGGGGGAAACAAACACTGGGGGTGTGGTTACATAAAAACTGGCTTTTCTTATCCTATTGGTATTATCCTTATATATACTCAAAGACAGAAATGTTAACCTTTATGACAAAATATAGCTGACAGGGGGATAGAAGAGTGGGATGCTTCTGCTTTTTATGCCTTCTAAAGTCACCACAGCTGAGAGAAATCAACCTGTGGGTTCAGTCACAATTTTGCAAAATGTTACTAATTACACCAGTGTAAAACTACTCAGAACAGTGAATTATTACCAGTGTAAAGGATTGGGTCTGTAGCTGCCAGGAAAGACTGGGAAAGGAGTTAATAGGCTGTATGTGCCCCCTAATAGGCCTGGGGACCACCATGCTTTAGTGTCTATTACAACAGTATGTCAGTAGAAATGTGCATATGCTTCTGGGTAGTTGACTGAGGGTGGCCACATCTAGAGCACCTTTAACTTACATATCTTTAGGTTTGTCAGTTGTTATATACAGAAGAGCTTTAAATGATGTGTTTATATACAGAGATTGTTTATTAATACTGACATAAGTTGATAAGAGGTCTAATTTATTTTTACATAAGATACTGAGCACCCACCAAAAGAGATTGCATATGTTCAGCTAAATTATTTCAAATCCATTTAAACTATTGTCAAGCTTCTAGTGCAAACAAGTGACTCTGTTTACTATGGTGATAGGGCTCCATACGAAGCTCTGTTAGACGTACGTCCTGAATATACACCTAGGCTTTACTTTCCTCCAGTGACCTAGATGCATGATTTTACTAACCTTCTTACACAGGTGCAACTTCTTCTATGTCAGTTGAAAAAGGACTTCCGTCAGTTAAGCTAATGCAATTTCACAGTAACTTCTTCAGTGCTGCTTGTCTCTTATGAGAAAGTGTACCTGCAGCGTTTTGATAGCTGAGAAACTTTGTTATTCATCTCTAACAAACATTTGAAAAACCAGTGTTGATTAACACTCATTAACTGCTCACATGGTTCTGTAGTGTAGCTCTAAATTAACAATTACCAAAACAAATCCTTTCACGGGAATGACTGAAGATTCCTGCTTCAATACAGACTTTTTTAACAGGAACTGTTGTATTAATTCTCAGGTGTTTACGATCACCTTTTAGCTCGACCACTGATAGCAACTAGGGAAGCCATTTTACTTTCACAATGAATGCAACCATCTATGAAATAAAATGGAAGAAGCACCAAGTTCCAAAAAATTAAAGAGATCGAGAAAGGAGCTGATCTATCTTCTCAGCTAGCAGTGAAAGACAGAGGGATGCTGTTTTCCTTTCCGCTGATTTTACTGTAGATGACCTGCCTCATGCTTGGATTGAAAGTTAGTTTCTCCAGTTGAGATACAGATTGCAGTTAGGAAGTAGTTTTTATCTAATTTGTCCTATCCATATACAATATGGATATGCTGCCCTGTAATATATACACTATACAGTTTTTAAAATTATTTATGTCCATACATTCATGAAGAGCCTTATCTTTACAACATGGTTACTTATTAATTCTGGAATTTTCCTGAGGTGCATTAACATTATATTTTAACCCTGGAATGAAGCTTTCATTTCCCTCATGTTCTCGATGAGTGATACAAGCCCTGTCTCATTGTAGGCTGTAGGTGAGACCAGAGGCACATTGAGAAACTGAAGCCCTTCATACTCATAGGATGCAACCAAACTGTGCTGACAGACTGCGCTTAGGCTGGATAACAAAGCTCTGCCTGCCCTCCAGACCAAGCACAGGCTTAGGCACTGTGTAGGTGGACCAAGAATGTTGTCATGTAGCAGTGCTCCATGATTAACGTTGAAGAGACAAATTATTCATGGATTATTTTGCAGAAGGGCTTCGGCATAGCCTGCTAAAAGTGTAGTTGGTATTCATCAGCAGTGTAAGCTCAGAGTGCTTTAGGACTATGTGAAGTATCACAGTTGAATTACAGCCACCTACCACGACCATGGAGACAGGAGGGATTATGTCAACAGCAAGCCACTCTGGATCCTGCTCTGGTACGGGCAGTAGAGGTATAGGTAGAGTCTTATGTTAGACACCTAAAAATGAAGGTAATTTTTTTTTTTAAATTGGGTCTCTAGATTCACAGTAACTTGATATTGTACTGACAACCCTCACTCATCTATACTTGCTACTATCTCTGTAGTTAAAGGGCTTTCATGTTCTGTTAACAGTGGAACAGACTTATATGGGCAGACTCAACCCTAAGAGCTAAAACAAAATCTTAGTTTCCTTGTCTCAGTTTCATGCTAATCTTTCAACGGGCTTGATGGGCTTTATGGATGAGTAATAGAACACCAGACTTCTCACCTTTCAGTTTTCTATTGCAATTTAGGACCAGAACTAAGAATTACATATACAATCTCTTTTTTTAATACCTAACCAAATCCTTCACACACAAAATATTTTCGAGATAAATACAAAGGATAGTACTGCCCTTGCATCTTATTTACTCATACAAACATTCAGATTAGCCTTCCCTTTTACACTTTCTTAACTTTTTCACTGTACCTGTAGCCTCTACCATTCCATTCCACTGGGAACCTACTGAACCAACACAACAAAATGACTGTAGTCAGCCAAGGAATTTACGGTTCATTTGCATGAGGCAGGGAGAATACCTTAAGTTTCAAAAGAAGAATAGTGAACATACTGTAAATTCATATCCTGCCTTTCTTTATACTAATTTAGCATGTAGAAAAGCTATAAAAGTAGCTCAAAGCAAGAAGGCTGACTGGACCAGCATGGTTCACAAACAGAAGAGTGAGATCTGCAGAACCTGTTGGAAAAGCAGATTCTGCAGTGACAAGTATTTAAAGCATCAGCTCTTGTATGTGAAATCACATCCCTCAGTTGCAAAATTACAGTAATTTTCTCATTCTATGCTCTTCAAAAAATTATTGCAGGTCTAATAATTCTAAGGATAGTGAATCAACTTGTACTCTGCCTTGATGTAAGGGTTAATCACAGTCCTGTGGGACTTGGCTTCTCAATGAAAGCGGGAATTAAATTTTATTGTGCTTTGCCTCAGCAGACTTCATAAACGTCTTGGCAATCTTGTTTTACATAAACGTTATTTACAAAGATAAAGTAATTATCTTTTACAAAGATAATAAAATCTTAGAATGTCATCATCATGCCTTGGCTTCGCGGACGAAGATTTGGGAAGGGCTTTACCCATGCTTGCTGCAAGCGCGCTGATGGCTGAAAAGGCCAACGCGGGATAGGCAAGTCCGTTTAAAAAAAAGCACAGCTGCTTAGTCATTCAGGATGCTGCCGAACGAGACTGTCATCTCCTGGGTCAGCCTCGAGCGACCAATATCCTGAACTGCCTGCATGCAGGGTTGGGTCTGCAGCTTCCAGTGACATCTTTTCACCTGCTGTTTTGTTCCTCGCCTGTCGCTACAGGGCTTTGCAAATGTGAGCACACCCTTCAAGCCTGCACAGTGGATTTTTTAGGTGAGGTGCAGCGTGTGTGGAACTGGCCCCATCCTTTACATCTGAGGTTCACCTGCCAGGGCCTAGCGCACTTGGACGGTGGCAGCGAAGTCCTCGGGTCGTAGGTTTGGTTAGAGTATCCTTCTCTTAGATGATGGATGCCTTACAGGGCTAAACGAGCTCCATCTGCCCGGGTTTGGAGTCAGAGCTGTCCTTCTCCTGATAAATTATCCTTGTTTTTCTTCACTTCTCTTGTTTCAAATTAGCTGCACACATTATATCTCACCTTACTGGCTCCTTCTGGATAGGTAAGACGTACATTTCATAATCTATTTAAGAAAATTATGTAAGACTATTGCACGTGCGAATTAACATTTTTTCTCAGAAAATATGCAGCAACTCGTACTTTAACAGAATCACAGAATCATCTGGTTGGAAGAGACCTTTAAGAACATCAAGTCCAACCATTCACCCTGCACTGCCAGGGTCCCTAAACCATGTCCCTGAACTCCACATCTACATGTCTTTTAAACTCCTCCAGAGATGGGGACTCCACCACTCCTGGGCAGCCTGTTCCAATGCTTCACAATCCAATGAACAAATCAACAGTCAAAATCCTTGATCTTTTTTTCTTCCAGTTTTCAAGAAATTCCTTTTAATTCTTCTTTAATTCTTCTACCATTCCCTGACCAGGATGTGTTGCAATTCCTGAAAATCGTCTGTATGTTCACCCTTGAGTGATCTCCAAAATCTATTTCTTCACAGGCTAAGTCATGAAAAGACCCAAGAGCTGGTTCATAATACATGTTTTCTGAGGATAAACAGAAGGAACGAATTTTACATGAAACATAATTTCTCCTAGGGTTTTCCAACAGAGAAGGTAAGCTTTCCCACTGGGTTGTCTCCAGAGGTCCAACTTCAATCAGAGGCTGACTTGGAAGGCCAAATTGTGGCACAGTTTAGCGTTAAAAGCTTTTGCCACAGAATGGTTCTGCAAGGACTGTATCCAGAAAGGCTCTTCTTGAAGTTGTGTAACCCCCATGTTAGACCACAGCAGGACAAGTGTAGGTACCCAGTTTAGGGTCTTCCACAGAGGACGGGGAAAGATTTAGTTTAGTGTCCTGGTGGGGTTCTGAGAAGAATAGAAGTAATGGAAAAACAGCTTCTTGTGTTTTGGCAAGGGAGATCTGTTCCTTGCCTGAAGGAACCTCTGTCAGAGCACAGAACCATATGTTCCTGCTGCAGTTGTGTAACCCCATATATTACAATATACAATAAATACATATAATGTACAACGAATGCACTGGGGTGGGGAAGACAAGGAACTAATTTCTAAGGTATATGTGAAGAACTTTCCTGCCTTTTGCCACTACTTGTCATTTGAATATTAAAAGAAGCATGACAATAAGCAGATCTGGAAAATGCAAATTGTTCTTCCAAGAGCAGCATTCTGATCGACATGACTCTCTTTTTTATTAAATAATAGCTCTTCTCTCATGACACCATAATTAATTCAGTGATGTTCAATACTTATCCAGTGAACTGTGAACAGGACAATAAGCCTAAATGGTTTCGCCCAGGCAACTTCTCATTAAAAATCAATTACTTATCACAAAATATCATTACTTATCACAAAATGTCAGTTATTCAGGCACTGTCAAGGTGCATTTTATAATTAAAAAAAAGTGTGCACTTTGAAGTAGGTGCTGCTCCCCTCAAACACCTACCCACGTGGCCATAAAAATGGCTCTTAATTAAAAAAAAAGCTCCGGAAGTACGGGCCATAATACCTGGCTTCGGCTATTTGCCCTCGGACAGTCCCTGAGAGCGCACCCTCCTCCCTGCCCTGCACAGCTCGACCGGGCGCTGGCCCCC